>NC_137253.1:13009120-13277566 GCF_965637545.1 Phallusia mammillata
ATTTTAAGGTTGTTTGTTACAAGATTTTTCGGAAAGTGGGACCGAATACATTTCTGCTGCAGTCTTTCCAAGCTGGTATTATAGAGCTCGTCATTTTCGTTCAGTCTTCGCAATCTCCTCGCCTCCCCAACAACAATTGACTTGAATATGTTAAGCGGATGATGTGACGTTCCGTGTAAAAAAGCCGAACAAACAATACCACAAGACTTGTTTGGCCAACTGTTTTCCCTAAGTCCCTAAAGGTGTCAGGAAAGGAAAGAAACCTGCAACCCAATGCGTGCGTGGTTTACAAACGGCCAGCTACACTTGGACGAATATTAACCAAGTACAGGCGCATTGCGTTTGAAGATAGAGACTCGAATACAGCAGGGAAGTCCCATCCATGTAATCACTGCGGCCTTTGTGGGCATTACAGCAAGTTTAAATCAATGGTGCCCGATACCACCACAATCATCACGCCCGCTGGTGAAGTCCGTCTCATACAAAACCTCAGTTGTCGCGACTACGGTATTTATGTAGCTAATTGCAATGAATGCAATGCTTGCTATGTTGGCCAAACCAAGAACCCGTTTTCTGTACGATGGCGCGGACACAGAGCGACTTGGAAAACATTTAATTACACAGAAAAGAATGACAAAGCAGCATTACTGCGACATTACGCAAGCAAACACATTAATATTTTGAAAAGGAAACCCGACATCGCAACTTGTTATTGCATTACCTTTGTGGAAAGCCCTAAAAAAGAAAATTTAGACATGTGCGAGGCCAAATGGCAAAGGATATTAGACGCCAAAATAAATATTCAAGAAATGGTCCTGCCTCGAGTACGGTAAAAACTCCCTCGGCACTCACCGCTGGTGTTATCTCCCTGCATGCGCGTACCTGTTCTACCTTTTGCGTCTTATCTTTATTTTTTCTCCCTCGGTCCGGTGCCCACAGTTGTGCTTGTTTTGTTTTGTTTTAGTTTGAGGTTGGTTCAGTTAGCTTTGGCAATTAGTACTAGCATCCCCTGTGTTTCTTTGTTATACTGTTTTACTGCTTTTATTTTATTTTATTCATTTTAGCGTGTTTGTTTTAGCACTCATTTTTATCGATTTGTATTTCGATTACAGGAACTGATGATGCCACACAGGCGAAATATATATTCCTTTATTAAACCGACTGATTCTGTTTTTCCAAGGATTTTATCGTTCATGGGTTTTACTCTACCGTAATTAAATAAGGTACGGTATATATTTAAAAGGTGGTTTTCCAACAAACCACTTACAAAACAACTAATCACTTCCTGAATATAGACTGCTTGTATTTGGGACTTGACATCTACTGTATGAAGTAGGTATTCACACATATTTTCACGATACTAGCGGTGAGTTTCCTGACTGTCAGAGGTTGCTAATTTGCATGGTATTTTACAAAGTAAAGACTTATTGGGAAAAACCCGAGTTGTGGTGGCCTCAACTTACATAGCATTTCTCGCATTGTATCATTACTCCTTCATCCTTGTAAATTCCACAGATGCAACGGATGAAGTCGCCGTTCTTCCTTCTTTCAACCATCTCGGCTCGTTCAGCCTCCTGATCCTAAGATAAAAGATTTTTCTGATTTGGAAAGCAGGTTTAAAACGAAATTTTGAATTTAACGGACGTGTTGAAACATGACTGTCACAAAACTATGTGTAACATTTGTGTTAACTGTGTTTAAAATTTGTCCTGAAACAAACGTGACCGATTATGCCATGTAAAAGTGACGCAATCTTCTGTCACGTGAATGGTCTAGTGTGCCTGGTATTATACGTGATCATGTCATTTGCTTTTGCCAAAACAAACGTGGATAACGTTATTTCATTATAACGTGACAGTGACCTTCGCCACACGTGGTGATATTTCACAAGTTAAAGTCACGTCTCGGTTGGAGTCATTTTAGGACGTAGCTCAAAAGCACGATGTGGCCTTAAAAAATTTGTGACGTGTGCGCTTTTAACAACGAAAAAATTTCCGAACTCAACTTATCGAAAATCGTGCTTGACAGAGGACACGTGATGAGTCATTCCCTCCGTGCGAGATAGGAGGAATTTTTATCATTCCAGCACGCGCGATCAGGGCGGGAAAATCGGTTCAATAAACGTGATTTTATATCGTAAAAGATTTTTGTACAATAGTACGAGTCCATGATGACTCCATTGCTTAGATTTATTTCATTTTTTTGAAATCTTGAATGAAAATCACCAGTGATTACTGATTTGACAAAACCGCTTTTAAATATTTTTAAATAAAATGCCCCATTCTTCTTTACTTATGTAATTTTACCATGCCACAGACCCTGCGTACACAGCCGACAACGTCACGCACTCTACTAAAAGCGTCCATTTTCACACTGGTTGACGTTGCAAAACACTGAAACTGCTGAAAGGCCAAAAACGACCCTCAGCACCGACATAAAAACTGAAAGACCAGACATAGCCAAAAATGTCAAACACAAACAGCCGTCTCCGCGATGCATAATTCCTAATACACCGAGACGCGAAAATGCCAATCCAGACACTGACCTTCCTTTTCGTCTTCTCCCGTCCTTCTCCCAGGATCGTTGCGGCCGCGTTTCTGGCCGCAGTAAAGGCCTTGCGGAGTCGAGCGACGTCCCGTCCGAGGGTTGACTTGCGACCGTGGTATTTCTGAAATATTAAAATGCCAGAATTAGTGAGTCACTTCGCATACAACGAATACAGGGGGGATGCACGTTGTCAGATGACACGTCGAGGGACGATGTGTAACAAAAAGCTGAAATCAGTTGGATGTTTCCCAACATGTAAACTTGTTGCGATTAACAGGTGGAAATCACCGAGGTGTTATTTAATATTAATGTTTTTAAATTCGGGGTGGTAAAATTTCATTACACAGTAATAAATTCTTTTGTGATGTAAGTATGTCACGAGGAGGTGATGTGGGATGCAATTTTATGACGACAGTATTGATGTTTTCGCCACCACTTCCATTTACAGTAGTAAACTATGCGAAAAACATTGTACACAAGCACTTTAACAACATGCACATACGGTGGTGCACCTATCCCGACTTGAAAGTTGCAGACCAAAAACAAATACTTCGGGCGAATCTTGTCGATATTTAGGAAAGAACCCAGTGTTTCTTATAGATATAAAACTGTTTATGAGGCCTTGAAACACATTTTGTGAAATACAACTTAAAAAAAAGATAATGTAAGGACAAACGGCCTGATTGCACCTTGACAGATTTTACGAAGACAAAATCTGCTCACAGCTTCTTTAACACATCACTGAAAAAAGCTCAAAATTTTCTACTGAATAAAATTTTACCCCGTGGGAGTATAACGTTATCCCTAAGTTAGAGCCTCAGCTTAAGTGCATCACTATTGGATATATTTGTAAAGAACGTGCAGGTCGTATCAACACCACAAGGTTCACACTTAATCTGGCATTGCATCAACGACTGGTGACCCGAAAATGAAACGAGCAATATTTGATTACCATCTGCACGCTGTACTGCTGTGCTTTGTGCATCATTGCGCTGTTAAGTCCGGCCACAAAAACACTACGCAGTAACTGAAGGCAAAAATGCGAAACGAAAAACGATCTTTCAGATCCACTGAAAGCTTTTAACGCAGTGTTGACAAGAACCAAGGAAAAAAGGATAAACGGTTCTCTTGGTGTGATCACCACGAAGGGCACTTAGCATGGTTCACGGATTTCCAAAGCATATTGGGAAATGAATGTAAAAACAACATCACGTAGTGACGATTGCGGGATTGGGTGAAGGGTAGATAACAATTTACCATGAAGGCAAGTTTTGTGCCTCAAAAGCACCGACATGTCACCCCTATCCTGTTCTTGCTAGCAACTGGTCGATTACAACACCAGTACATATTAGCGTAAGTACATGTATCACTTTAAAGGACGAATTGATTACAGTTATAAACTTCAAACCTAGATGGTTTTGTACGCGTGATCACTTCAATAATGATTTTTTAACTATTGTTTTTACGGATGCTCATGTCTAGTTCATGTCATAAATAACCCCGGTGTTTTTTGCATATTTTTTCTTTTAATCTGAGTTACAGTAAAATTATTTCAATTGCGCTAAAAACGTATCCTGAAATGTGATTATAATTTAGCCAGCTTTTCGGTGGTTCAATACCCATAACAATTTATTAAGGGCAGTAATGTCATAGGGACCTTTCGAACAGTAAAAATAAGTCGAAACCTTCACGTAGGCCTTATACCGCGGCCGGCGACACGGCATTACATGAAAAACGACATTTAAACTGATTAGACGTCAACCCCAACACGCGTCACAGCGATTCAAACCCAAAACGGTCGAAACCCAAACGTCAAAGGCAGGGGTCACTTGTGACGTCAACAGGAACATTGGAATTGAATTGTGACGTAAACTGGGCAAGTAATCTCTTCAAATCGGGGGTCAATTGAGTTTGAGTTGTTGACGGCGTATTTTACGAATAACCGAACTGGTTATATCCGAGACGTGAATTCCAATGTTCCTGTTGACGTGCGAGACGTGAATTATTAATTGATGCTCGGCGGTCGGGTTTTCTTCACTGATACGAATTAGTTAAATACAGTCAGCGTAAGGGTCTTTACCTTTTAGATATGATATACGAAAGACAAGAGGTTAAAAACCACTGTTTAAATCGATAAAGTACTGTTTTCTGAAAATATATGTTTCAGGCCTAATTCAAGCTGAAAAAAAAACATCACGTTTCGTGTCGGGTTTTGGATTCGGTCGTAAAAGTTAGATCCACTTTACCTGTTTATCCTTATCGGTAGCAAAGCTTCATATTTCTTACAAATCAAACAGATTTAGGTGTCATACGGCCCAGAGCTAAATTTAAATCTCCTGTTACAACCCATCTGGTTACGAAATGGTAGCGAAAAAGACACCCAAAGGGCAGGCGTATTTTCAACATAATCGTACTGCCGAACACTGACAGGGGTTTATTATACACAAATAGCGTGGTAATAAACAGAAATAGCCAAGCAATATACCCGGATATAGTACTCACTTCCGCGTTCCTGAAGACTCTCAAAAGATCTGAGCAAAATGCGTCAAATGTGTTGTATTGTTTCGTCACAAGCTTCTGTTCGACGTAGTTGAGATCCAACGGGTCTGTGACGTGCTGATAGTATTCCGGGTTCCTAAGATATAAGTAATCCATTTATTAGAAGGTGGTTGACTACATAACCGTTCCATACAATGCAAAACCTTTAATTGAGAGCCTGGAATATTATTATGGGTAAACTTGATGTTATGCAGGGTATTAATGGCGCATTAAGGAACGAATAGAGTGTATTTGTCTAATGTTGAAATTATTTTACCGAGAAATATCACATAAACTCTAACTTAGTTTGCTCTCAAATGCAGTGAAAAAAGTCCTCTCCGCGTTTGATAGTACGAAGTGTAATTAACTTTGCTGTCAAAACTATTACAAAAGAAATTTTCTACTCTTTTCTCGAGCTTAGTACACAGCAAGATAAATTGAATTCGAAAAAAAATCTAAATATTACTGCAGTTTGGATGGAAGATTGATAAACGGGATTGCCACTGATATTCCATTTTCGTCCTTGCACGTCATCACAGCGGTAAAAACGTCAGTGATGACCCGTTCGAGTAACTCGGCCTTGTTCTCAGCCTGCAACGATCAAAATAAGCAAATTTAAAATAGCAAACTCGAAAGTGAGTAATTCATACAAGGTTTGAGCATTGGTTTACTTAATTCCTCATAAACGTCATACATTTTTATCTGAAAAAAACGACAACAACATGTTTCTCACCTCATCTTTACAGCTGGGCTCGCTTGCGGCTAAAAAAACAAAAAAACCGTTCAGTTGAAGATACGGAAAACAAAACAAAATATTATCTTGGACAAATAAAAATCTTAAAAACACAATTTGTGCCACAAAGATGTATTTATCAGACTATAGGTTTTCCGAGTCTTATTTAAACTACGAGATTATTTGTTTTAAAGGTAAAAAGAAAATGACAAGTTTGCGGAAACAGTAAAGCGTACAGCTTTAGGCAGATATCCAACATGAATAAAAAATGTTATTGACTCTATCTAGGCCTGGCTAAAACAGAAAGATTAGGCCCGTGTTAAACAGAGAAACAAAGAGCCAAAATGTCCCCTTCTTAAACATTAACAAACAGTTAACCTACTTGGAATAATCTTTACCCATAAATATTACTTACTTCACCCAGGGAAACCAATATTTTTTCGAAATAAACTATTTTTGCACGTGGTGCAATTATGGCAACTGTGTGGGCGCGCTCCGTGCAAGTTATATACACGAAATAACATATAATTTCCGCAGCCAGTTGAGTGGCAATTTCAACTTGCGCCAATCATAATACTCAACATACATGAGATTTAAAGCTCTCCCTTCCGTGTTTAACACAGTCTAAGACGTCACAAGTGTGGTAATAAGCACTCTATATCACAACGTGCCTTTCTAAGAATTTACGCATGTCGAAAATTGCCGGGTGTTGAAAACTCTACGAGGGCCATATTCATCCGACCGGCATTCTTTATACCATACAGGCACTGTGATCTCGTATTGATTTATATGCGCCTAATCCGCGGCCTACTGTCACGTGGGAGACTGACCGTCGGTTGTGTGGTCGCCATATTGAAAATTAGCGCTGCTGGAAAGTAAAATGGCTTCACCGCAAAACTTGGCAAAAGCCGTGCTACTTATTTTTTATAGTCTAAGCACCATAAATAATAGGTTTGAGCATGAGTTACTGCGTATAAATAGTGAGACTTACTCCCGTTGTGCTGTGGTCGTGGCAACGGGTCTTTCTGTCTGTACTGTCGAATTTTTTGCTGCTGCTGTTTGATCTGCAAACAAAACTGTTTTAAAAAGCAGCACACAATTAAACACATGCGGAAAAGCGGGCGCACTGAGTAAATAACAGCAAATAGATCAAAAATAAGACACATACAACCTGCGTTTAAACTGCATTTTATGAAAAGCTTAAAAGTTTAAATGCTTTTTCGGGATTAGTCTTAGAACTTAAATACTAATAATTGGAAATAGCACACAATTACAGATACACAAAGGGGTGTACTGAATAACCAGCAATCGATATTTAAGCTGTTTTCGCGACGAACATTTAGTAAATTTGATATTGATTGGCACCAAATGTCTTATGCGCCGGCCTATCTAAACAACTAAACTAAATAACAGGGCCATTTTTCACTTCAAATACCTGATGCAAATTACGAAGAAGGAAGAGTCGATGCGACCGCACAAAGTTTCGCTCTTGCTTGCTCAGCATCGGAGTCTGCTGCGAGTCTATTTCGCGAATTCCTAATTGCACATTATTGACCTGAAACAGAAAAACAGCGGATGAATCGTCGTTCGGGACTAAACGACCCTAGTACCGTTTGCAAAAATCAATACAACGGTTGATCTAACGGCTAAATCATGTGTCACTTTCAGTAACGAAAAATCAATTTTAGATTGACAGATTCAGGCAATACAATGCATTGTCGCATGAGCCATCGGGACATTGAGCTGGAAAAATCAATAAGTGTGATAGCAACATGTCAAGATCATGGGTTCAAATCGCGTCGCAAACTAGATGTTTTAGCCTGCAAATGTTTAAATCTAAATGTATATTTTAAACAAATTGTACGTGTTTAACACCGTACCACGATGGTGGTGTAAAGTTGTTCGCTACTTTTATCTCCGTTCGTCTTCTTGTCCGGTTTGGTTGGAGATGTCTCAGAGGTATTGTTCATAACTTTGCTCATTCGGTTTAAAATATTTTCCGGATAAACCCGTTGCGTTTTGCCTCCGATTACCCCACGACATTCCTTAGCACCGCACCTTTGCAGAAAAACAACAACATTAAGGTATTGTACAAAAGCGGTGAATTTAAAGAGGAACAAAGTTTAGGGTACTGTTGATATTGAACAGAATTTCATGGTTATCAGAAAGGGTGTTTTTATTTATTGAACAACTGAAAAAAATATACCTAGCACTTAAAGAGCAGTTTGCACATAATGTATGAATCTAAATTAATGTCACCGAAATACAAATGATGGAAATTAAAAAAAACACTCTAAAATACTTCAACATCATTAAAAAGACTAAGGCGACTCTTTGTGTAGAGAGACACAACTTGCAAACGATTTCAACATCGCAAAAGTGAAGATTTTGTCTAAAATAACGTATACGAATGACTTCGGTTGCTACATTCTACGATCGCGGTGTGCTGGAGAAGAAAGATCATGGACTCCTGCCCAAACCCAAACATGCGAATATAATTAGCCTCGGAGCAGCCATCAATCACACCTGACAAGTCGAAGTACCTCTGCCAGAAAGCGGCCTCTGAGTTACAACGAATAGCAGCGTTCTCTTCTTAGGAACAAGGGCGTATATGGGCAGGCCTGACCACGAACGAGGACCGACGGCCCGAAATTGAAAAGGCAAACTCATGTGAGGGATGGCAACTTGATCGCAACGCGCCCACGGCGGGTTACACAAATATTTAGAGTGAAAACATGCCATGAACGCAGGCGTCAGGTTCAAGTTGATCCCCTGCTTAGGTCTCTGCCATCGAGCTTGCATGAACATCCAGTTCTTTAGATTTATTGATTTTTTCTCAAGAGAGCGAGGTTTTTGTGCGGGGATCGTGAAGCTTGGTTGGTGGGCGGTTGAAATTCGGAGCTCCGCGGAATTTATTTGCGGTAAAACCACTTTCGCTTGGATTGGTAAAAGTCTTTGCTCCGCCTAAACGCCTAACAATTAACTAAATATGCGCTACTGGAGTTTTGAGCGAAGTTTTTACCACCTCAATTTACTTTCCACACTCATTTTTGAAGTTTATAAATAATTTGATTTATTTCAGTAACGAACTTTTAGTTTAATGCATACATTTCAACGTTAAGTTGCGATATACATCAAGATAACAAATTGGCTTAAAAACCTTCTCAGGTGGAAACGGCAGTCCAATAGAAGTCAAACGAGACAAAGGTATTTTGAAACCTTTCACCCAATTACCACGTGATAAATCCTTACCTGCAAACTTGCTGACGATCAAGGTTGTAAGCGTGAAAGTTGTAATCGTACGTGAGTTCTTCGTCTGGGTTGATCTTACGTTTCGCAAAGAGTCCGATTCTATATTCGCCGTTTACAACCCATTTCTGCATCTCGCAGTTTGGCACGCAGCTGCAAGAGTAATGTTTATATTTGTATCAAACTCAGTTTCAACAGTCAGAAATTTGAAAGTGCACTGGGTATTTGGGTAAGTCTGGTTAAGGGCGTTTTATTGTCATTCGGTCTTAGCTTTGCTAATATACAAGTTAACACGCAGTTTTTGCATTAAGAATCAAGAACGCTTTGATATATCGAAAACAGTAAAGTAATCTCAAGCTACTTTTTCGAAGAAAAACAGCTTCAGATCAAATCTACGTCACAATGTTCCATGATTAGCACAGAACATTATGCTAACTTACACTTTGCTTACAGACAGCCACGTATACAGTGCGTATCATACTACCCACTGGTATTTTTTGCAAAAACACACCCATTTACGATCTACCAAATGTTACAAAAGACTTCAAAAGAGATAAACTACATACGTACTGCGAAGCAATGACTTAATACGTGAGCGAGGCCACAGGTGTAGAATGGAGAAAAACATGGCACTGAATTGGTCCCACGGACAGGTTGGGCTTCACGCCCACTTAACGCTCGAATCAACAAGCTCAAGTTACCATGACGTGTAAGCAAGTAAGGCGTGCAAGGCACTGGCGACCCAAAGTAACCTTGATATATTGTCTCGCATCATTGAACGCCTAACAAAGCGTAACCTTTCACTTGGCCTACGTCGCAAAGAATTGCGAACCGTAGTATGAACCATCAACTTTTAGGAATTTTTAGACCAGAAATGTAACAAAACAACTGCATTTTTTCCTGAAATAGGGCCCGGAACTTAAAAAAGGTGGGATTTCCTGTAACGAATCACCCCATTTTTGTTGCTAAGCGTTGCCAAACAATTTGAAACACTTCCACAAGGCAAAGTTCATGACCCAATTTCATGACCCCGTCACGGGTTCAACAAACACGCGACCCGTCACCACTGCTTCCTTCCGTTAGAACATAACAAACAGCCACAAAAACTGAGCCAAGTTCTGTATACCTGTGGTTCACGAAGCGACCTTCGTTGGCCATCCTGTACCCGTCAATAACTTTGCCAGCTTCTAACTGGATACAGTAATGGTCGTTGTGAGCATTGTAGTTCTCGATGGTTCGACGACGGAATTCTCGATCGCTCACCACCTCGCCCACGTATTCCAGAATAAACTGGCCTGTATTTTAGACAACTGTTAGTTCGTGATATTTGGCCAGCTCAGGGCTTATACGTGTAAACGACAGCTTTCTAATTTTTATTCTTTTTATATTTAAGGAACTACATTATACTGCAAAACGTATCGTTTTTTTGCAAAAACATCGTGTTTTATATGTTTATAAGATTTAAACAAAGTTCCGTACTGATAATGTACACATTATTTCCTGAACACCATGAAAATGTTCCGAAAAATTTAGCAAAGAACAACGTCAAAACGTACATTAAAAGTGAGACCCTTTAAAGCAAGAAAATCCCCCACCCGCGTGATTCTAAACCCACTTCAAACGTAACAAGTTCCCCAAAACGATCTACACAGATCAAGATGCATACAAACATCTTTTAAATCCCACGAAAGCACTTCGCTTTACAGGCGTCCTATCGGCTTTTCAACTATTACTTTCAAACACCGCGTTAACCCTAAGTCCAACAATAATTCACGCACCGTTGAACCGTACAGGGTAAACACTTCATAAACATATCACCCGAGATTTTGTTTTCAGAACGCTTGCACCCATTTTGACTGGGAACAGCCGTTACCGTTGTTTGACTTCACTCCCTCACCTTCTGGAATGGTGTCGTTCGTTTTCACGCCCCAGCCGCGGTCTTGGGTCCGGAATCGTTCAAGCTCGGTGCACCATTGCTTGTTCTGGATAGACCTGTTTCCGCATCTAAAATGTAAAAAAACACATTCATTCGTTACCTAAACTATTGTTTAACCTTCACAAGCTTGTGACATTCCGCCCCTGCAGTGCAAAAAGCTTGTTTATTAAGTTTTGGTTTTAAATCACTCCATTTTCGTAGGAAAATTTTGGGTTGAAAGACTTACTAAAAATGAAAAAAAGGGGTAATTCTGTGTCGAAATACAAAAAATCAGTTGAAAAGGATTGTTTGTAATCTGGCAAAGGATATCGTTTCCGACACATCGTCCAACACTTTCGGGGTAAACAGATTTCTCAAACCACTGATAAAAAGGTCACTTCCTCATGTAGAAAGGAAATAGGCCATAACGTCAACATCCTGAACATCTGACCGTGCGCGCATAGTCAACACCCAACCCTTATTGCGAGAACTCGCCTTTAAATGTAAACATCCACGGTTGCTATTGACACAGTAATTCACACTGCAGACGATAGTCACATTGGTTGTAATATTTTCCGGTAAATAACTGCGAATGCGAGTAAAACATAACATTTTTAAGGCAAATCGTGTAACATACTTTGATTAAATGCAAAGTGAAACATTACCATAGAAAGGCTTGGGTTGGGCGCAGTAAGTTAAGAGATAGCAAATCAATTGTCTGAATTATAATTAATGCAACGACCGCCTAAATTCTTGTGAAAAATCTGGTGAGTAGGAACCCCGGACGCAACACCACACGTCGAATAGTTTCATCGAATTGAAACGACATTGGTCAATTTCGCGATAGCTAAGCAGTGAGAGAACTTACACACATGCTGAAAGCGGATAACAAAAGATTTGATTCGTTGATGAATGCAAATGAACTAAAGCAACAAAACACCCACCATATTAACTTCAATTAAAGTTTTGCCTATTTATTTTCGCATGCGAAGTATAGAAACTTAAAATCGCAAAAAAATCACACAAAAGCTAAAAAAATTCGTTGTGTTTTAATGGGATGTTTTTACGCGGTAATGTATAATTCAACGTTTGAAAACAACAAAACATCAAGTAAATCACAAAATTGTTTTGCGTTTCTATACAAGAACACTGCTTGTTAAACTGCTTTATTCGCAATTCAAAACAGTGTTACTTAATGACAAGTATTTTACCGCGTAATGTAAAATCCAACTTGACAATTGGAATCAAGTGAACGACATATTGCTAAAAGTTATTGGGTTTCGATAAAGGAAGCTTGATTATCAAACCACTTTATTTGTAATTGAAAACGGAATTAGTTAATCACAAGTGACATGGATCTAAGTTGGGATCTGCTCGTATCAACCAGGAATCCAATACTGTTTGAATTATAGGGCGTGTAAGGGGCGGGGCATAAAGCGGCGCTAATCTCGCTCCTCCGGAAATAATGGTGTCATTAAAATTTAATGAAACCCGAACGGTCAATCAGAATCACGTGTTGCATATTGCGCGTGAAGGCAGTCACGAATCATATCTTGAAAACGATCTCTCATAAAATGCAAATAAGGGGGGTTGTTGGGGGCATTGATATTTAGGTAAATGGCCTTCTGGGGATGTGTGGTATGCGGAAATAAGATTAGGCAGATTACTTTTTCGATCAAAAACCGCCATCGATATTCAGCACTTTCGGCGACATGAGACCTATTAAGCGGATACGAAAATCGTTAAGGCGGAACCGCGAAACGAAATGAGGAGATCGCATGGAACTTTGTTTTTGTTCTGATAAGCCTGCATTAACAGATATTTTCAGTTGCACATGTTTTAGTGCGGTTTGACAGGCCCAAGCCCAGGTCAGAGGGCTAATTGGGCATTTATGGAACACCAAACATAATGTTGTCAACAGGGAACCGCAAAGTAATTTACAATAGAAACATTTTTAGTTTCGACGTTGAATAAAGTGTTTTGTATTTTTCTTAAATTCCTGATTAGAATCTTTAATAGAAACTTATAGAACATTTAAATACTGCGCCTCATTAAGGTTTTCGGCCATGTTTATCCATAAACATTCATTGCAAATCATTATTAAACGGCTAAGTCGACGAGCTGTAAATAAAATCAACGTGCGAACAACGCCGGTCATGGGATAAGAAAAACGTAAAATTCAAATTTTTGTGGTGGTTTCAACCTGCGTCAATGAAGCATCAAAATGCCAAGAAACGCCAAATTAACAGCGAACACCGTAGTCTCTACGTAAATGGTTGTATACCGGCTTTATAGGCGAGGCATGTATCCATTACAGAGGAAAGGTGAAAAGTTAAGGCCCTAAATCGAGGCCCGGCGGTAACACTACACCACGATGTGCCTCTCGTCGCACAAGAAAATGTTGCTTTCGAAAGGAAATTAAATTTACGGCCTTGTTAAAAGGCGGAAGAAGCCTCTACGGGTTTCGCGTTAAATCTCTTCATAAGCGCGTGTCCTGTGTAGAAACCTCAGAAACGCGTTTGTAACAGATTATACACATAAAATTGACGTATTTTTGGACTGATACTTTATTTCTGATACAGAAATCAGCTACTGTATTTCGTGGCCAAAACTTAATTTACCATTGTTTTAACTACACTAGGTGTTTTTTTAGTCTGACACTCGTAATCGTAATTTAGACGCTATATTTAAGTACTCAATAGCCGTAAAAAGAAATTTTGTAATGGTAAAAAATTAGAAAGCATTGTATCGTTCACCAATTAACATGGAGTTGCTTAAAATCTGAGTTGGCATGATTTTCTTTTGGGAATCACACTTAAGAAATCCTGTTCAAAAATGTCAAATACCAACAAAGAAAACTTTTAAACTCGGAATAGGTGAAAAACGCGCAAGTAAACAAGCGTAGAACAATTGCATTTCGCGACACCTGTCGTAGACAGGACTAATATCATAGACCACAAATTGCGACACAGACGCCCGCTTAAGACCATAAGCTACCACAAACTCGCTGAAGTGCTCCAATAACGCCCATGTTTATTAGTATGTGGAGCAATAAGAATAGCCAAAGGCGGTAGAGGTTGGATATCTATTTTGGTATTTTCAGATACACATAGTCGTTGGCAATGAGCTAACATTTAAACATCGGGTTTTAAGTGGTAAAATATATGTGACAAGTTCAAAGCCAAGGCGTGGTGTCGTTAGGTCGACACGAGTTACAAGGGGTATTGAAAAACGTGTGTTTAATTTGCTATATTGCATTACAATTCACGCCAATAAAAAGACGTGAGTATATTTAACAATGATAAAAGTCATGCAGAGATTTCGGGCAGTAAGTTCACCGTTCAAAACGGTGTTATATGGTGTAATAGTTATAATGATACCAATAATGGTTAGAATCACTGGTTTAAGATTGCCCAAGAACAGATCAAACCCTTAAGCACACCCAAATTATGGCGCCGTGCGCTATGTTCACTAAGATGTATGCAATCCATATACATGGCGACAAATCTTCAGATATATAGGTAGCTGCAATAAATAAGTACAAAGATTTGCAACCTAAAGCGACAATACGACCGTTGATCTAACCGCAGCACAAATTTAACTTCAAAAGCAGGTGCCTTGTATCAATGACGAACAAAACCGAACTTTTGTTAGTAGCTACATCGCAAATTGAGTCAAGGAACGTAAGACAAAAAGTAACATGGAACAATGTCCACTTTCCGTACCAACAATTAAAACAACAACGACTTGACACTTACTTTTCCCCGCACGGACAAGTCTCTGGAGAACACTCGATGTACATGAGCCGGTTCAGACATTCCTTCCCACACCCAGCAAGTTCCTCCTCTGAAGAACTCTCAGATCGGATGTCAGAAAGCGTCTTACATACGCAGATGTGCTCCTCCTGTTCAGCGACCGGTTGTGTATCCACGTACACATCTGTGGAACAAAACTAAAGTTAAAGCAGAAAGTATAGAAGGAGACTTGACCGGCTTGCTTTAATGCTGCCAAGTTGTATACTTTCTAATTTAGTTCCAGCTCCCCTCGTTGGCATAACGCCTGTGCAAAGTTAGAGGCCAGGAGACGTCTCTATCACCCGGTACAAAAATGCTTGTCAGTCGAAACTGAGCATTTTTGTCAAAAGTGGTAACTTTACGTATCCCTATCTCAGTACCTAATGATGAAGATTTTGCGCGCCCTTTACAGTCGATGTTTCCCTCTATCACTCGGTACAAAAAATGCTTTCAGCACCTCAGTTTAAGGACTAAATTAAAGAGGACATAAGGATAATACACGGTCTTCAAATCGTTATTTGCCAACATCACAGTACACCGGGCCCCAACCAGGGAACCGAATCTAGTCGATATTCCAAGTATTTTAATGAAAAGCGGTAAGGCGTACACCAAAAAATAATCTCTCTTACGACAAAATTCGAATCCAGGCCAGAAACCTATCCAAGATTGGCCCTCAATCAAGGAGATTGGGCATCAAACTTGATGAATAGAATACGTTACCAAAAGGTATACTTTACACGATAAATGCGCCAAAAACGTCCTAAAATGCATTAAAAGGCCTTTTGTTTCACGCACACGGGAAAATAATGTGTCAGTACGTACATTGCCTAAATATTAATTGAAACAAATTTTCCCGGGGTAGTGGAACTCAAATCTTGGTGACTCAGAAGTCTGCAGTGTGAATGACAACGCAATGTTGGCAACATTCCCAAGGTTCAACGAGTTGGCGCGAATCAATGTCACAAACAGACTCCAGTTTCTCCTGGTTCCCGGATTCGTTTCACAACAGAATTGAAACGCGTCAATCAACGCCTGTCGCCATTAGGACACCAAAAACATCGAAGTCGGCGATCAACTAACCCTCGAAGGCGAAAACAATTACACACCAAGGAAAACTAGAAGTGCCAAACAGGCAAGCGTCCAAGTCCCCGAGCAGAAATTTCTTTTAACTTGGATTTAATGGTAGACGCCTTGGATGATTCATCCCGACCTGAGACGCGCCGAGTGCACATCGCAGTCCAAAGCCATTAATCAAGATTATAGCGTGGATCGATTACGTCAGCGGGATGCGCACACGTGGTCTGTGACGTTAGAATGTTGACCTGCCCTCGTGAATGTTTTCGTCTGCCTGTTCGCCAGTACGACGAATCGAGTGAAAGTCGTAACGCCTGGTTAAGATGGATTGCTAGGGACTTTTTGCTCAAATAATGCACCTCCAATATTATTATTATTTGGTTTATACCAATGCTAATTTCGCAATACTTTTTTTAGCAAAAAAACTGTTATTTTCAATGTAATGAAACAAATAAATTTCTGGGTATAAGAAACTGTAGGTTTATGAATTTAAGCACTCAATATGGAACCCGCCAGTATTACTATTAATACAAGCGATTGTTAAATTTACCAAATCGTATTTCCTGCAAACCAAACAGTACAAACGTATTTGAATTCTATCGTCACTAAGTTCTATACATTTGAATTTGCGGATAATTAATAACTTGATAGGATATGTGGAATATACTAAATGCCATTTGCCAACACAAGAAGGTAAATGCCACAACGTCGAAAGACGCAGATAAACCATAAATGCACACAAAGACTGAGCTCGTTATGCCAAGGTCAGACTCCAACGTCACAAGGTCGTTCAGCTCCTTATAAGGCGCGTACACACGACGCAAATAAACATAAGAGTCAAAACCAACGTATTAGAAATCTATATTTGTGGTATCAGCCATATTTCCATTGGTATATTACATTGACATCGCCTGGAATAGAAGTTGTAAACGATGGTTCTATTTGTGCTGCGCGTCATAATATAAGTGGGACCATAAACCAAAAGGCAGAAGTACGAAGGCTTATCATCTATATATGAGCCCAAGTAAATGAATGACGTTTGGAGAATTGGAATTATTAATAAGGGAGAGCGGAGGAAGGTGTCAAGGAAATGACAAATCTATCACGTAATTCAATAAATTAATTTGCTCCCATAATGCTTTAAAAGTACATGTAGTTACGTGGGCGAAGGTAAATTTCAGCAAATGTTCTGCGATGTGTTTTTTTGCGCTAATACGATATTTATTATGAGATCAGTACATTTCGGTCGTAAATGGATAAAAATACCCACACAATATCAAGGTTTCGAAAGGCACATATTTCAAAATGGACCGAAACCGAAATATCGCCAATAGAAAACGTTGCAGCCACCAACCGAAACTTACTAAATTTACAAAGTGACGTAAGCCGAAAATCAGGTTACACCTACAAATTTTTTCGTATACACGCAATTATTGGTTGTTTTCGCTGTTTTCGCTGTTTCGTATCAACACCACTGTGGATGTACTATTGTACCTTACATGATCAGAATTAGCGAATTCGATTCTTTAAATGGCACAGTAGCATACACGACCTTACAAACTCCAGGAATTACACAAAGCGGAGCACGTACAGGCAATTAGCACTACGAATGACCCCATGTTAACCCACTACGTCACATCCAACAACGTTTAGACCTCTGGCGTCCGAATAAAAACACGAGGATAAACAGTCGACTGATTTTTGGGGCACAAGGTTACCGAAATAAAGTGTGTTTCCCACCCCGCAAAAAATGCTTTTAAGTGATACCAAACCAACCTATAATCTACTCATTTATCTTACCAATCAAAGGCATAAGACAATGGGCCACAGTTACGGTATTAATCATGTCACGGTTGTAAACTTAGGCATTCTCTATATCAGCGGTTCCCAAACTGGGGTCCGCGGTCCTTTTGGGGTCCGTGAGGCCATTTTGGGGGGACCGCGAAGCGGTTGAAGTAATTCTATAATCTTATTTAGCGTCAGTTTGTGCCACTAAATAAGTTTAAATCAAAGTAGAATTGAGAATCAACTGTCTTCATTGCTTAACAATAGCCTTTATTGAATGGCAACTAACAAAAATGTAATTGTTCGCGCACAATTGTAGTGCATTTGTCTTGTCTGTGATGTCACAAGCTGTGTTTGGATGACTTTTATGCGCAATTTTGCATAACTAGCTAAAATCCTGAAATCAACAGTCGTTTTTATGAAATACATATTTAGGCTCAAGGACCGCGAGCCCTCAAAATAATGGCATATGGACCGTTTTGAAAAAAATATGAAAAAGTTTGGGAACCGCTGCTCTATATTAATATGTTACTGCCTATTCCAAGCCTTTTGCGGTTGTCTTGGTTTGCGTACGTGTCTGTTGGGCGTGCGCTTGAAATGCCATTCGTGCTCTTTGCGATTAGCATATATTAAGGGACATTCGTCCTTGGCCAGTATGAGTAAGAAACACTATTGAACTGCCTGGCTACAGCGATATGCCAAATAGGAAATTCGAGAAACACCAAACACCGCCTATAATTATAGCCGAGCCAATTCGCTACAATCTAGTTTCGCAGACAGATATATGTTTAGTATATAACGCATAACGGTATAGATTTCATGTTTCTTTTAGACGGAAAATGCCTTCTAACTTGGCGAAATTATTATTTCTGTTTAAAAAATAAAAGATTTCACTGATGCTGATCGCCTGTCGCTTTTCTTGAGAATTTTGTATGTACTAAATTGAAAATCTTACTCGAGTGTATTGTGACGAACTGTGTAGCAGGGTCTTGTCGTACACTGATTAATTTCTTGCTGTACATCCACCACACGTTGTATGGAAGTTGGAAGTCTTTGCGTGCTTTGCGCAGAAACTTCCCGGCGTGAAGAGGTGGCGGAAACAACGGAGAAGTCTCTTTGTCTTCGTCTTCAGAAGCTAAGTTCTCCTCACTAGAAAAGTAAGACGGTTTAGTTCATTATTCATGACGGATATTGAATTTCATTAAGTTGCATTTTGGAAAGTTTGTACAGAATGCTCGTTGCACCAAAGTTGCAAGCGGGTCCGAAATTCGAGCCAGAACCCGGCCCGCACCCGAAAGAAGAAGCCCGAAATGTTTTAGAGAACACCCGAAAGTTTGTTTGACAGGCCTTGAAATAAAAGCCTACAAACGTACAGAATGTAATTAAAACGCCGTTTTGGGGCAGTTGGGCATTAGGTGAAGTCTAGCAACTAGCTACTCAGTTGGGTAATTAAACCAAAAAAAAGGACACAGAATTCAAAGTCAGGCCCGAATCAAGCCCGTTTGTTTAACAAAACCTAAGTGCGAATTACCCGGCCCAAAAAGCCTAACTCTACGTTGCACCATTGACTTGTAGCTTTAGATTGCAGTTTTTTATTATTAACAAGTTGTTTTTATTGGCAACTTCAGATATTAACGTACCAAAGAAAGTTGGAGATGGGCCGTTTCTACATGTGAGAGGACCACTTTGCTTAGGTTAAAGTAAAAGGAAGTGTAAGTGTTGCGTGCGAAACTTCAATCGTGGTCAATATTAAAAAATATACAGATGACAATTTAATTATTTTGCAACACAAACCACAACCTCGCATTGCGTGACACAAATGCATGATAATAATTCACTAATTTCGACATATGTTTTGCACTTACTCAAATTGCACAAAACTTTTTGTCAGCTTGACCTGACCCAATGCGTGGGACGACAAATTTAATTAAACCTGCTTAATAAGAACAAGATTCACTGTCAGCAACATGGTCACGCGAGTAATCGACTGCCGAGCTGCAATTACGACGCAAGATTAGCGGTTCATGGCAAAGTACTTGATTGCTCGCGAAATACAATACCTACGGTTTTGGACTTTTCCGAATTCACGATGAGTCATTAGTTTTGCTGTTGGCATTGCCGAAAATTGTATTGCAGATTTCAAATTGTAAGATTGCTGCCCTTATAACCAACAGATAACATTCAAAGAAAAGAAGCACTTTGTTAAAAACATGTGTACAAATGTTTGCAAGCCAGCTTTCAAACCTGAATATACATTTTAAGCTGCGTATATTCGGTTAAATTTTGCCTTTTCGGCACAAGTTCCCACAAAGGCATTATAACCACGTAAAACAGACATTCTACAACTGTGGTAGAACATAAAACCTTTCAATTACAACCCACCTGTCCATTTTAAAGGCTGGGGAAAATAGACCGACTGTCTGAAAGATCTTGCGTTCCTCCGGGATTTTCCGACGTGATGCAGAACTGGAATGTAAAATAGGTAACTGGATTAGATTGATGTAATAGAGAACGTAGTTATGTCAAAATTCCACGATCCATGCCGCTGGCTGAAAATTGTGTATTTGCTTGCTTGGTTAAGCAAAACGTTACGTTCTGGGATAAAAATAATATTATAAACAGTTTATGTTTTGGGGGAAAAATTTACGTGTGTTATTATCGTGACATTTAGCTTTAAACTGAAAAAATCGGCCGTTGCATCCAAAGACATAATATGATAAACCCCAGGCTACAAATTTGCATACTAGAGTCAGGTACCACCGTACCATCCAAAAACACGACCACCAAAGTATCAAAAAACAACTAAGTATTCCTAGGCAGTACTACGAGTGACAAAGTGGTTTGGGAATCGATTGACAAATGACAAGTCGTTGAAAGAGAAATAGAGGAAGTTTCAGTCGTTGTTAATCCCAGAGTGAAATGTATGTATAGTACAATCACTAGCTTAGTTGATTACCAATCAAGGCACACAAGTGAACATAATTTAAACGGACAGACTGTCATACGCGTCGCGCTCAACGCCCCAATCTTGTACTGCACGGTTGGAACCAGCATGCAATCAAAATTGTATATACAATACTGCTAAGGTGTAGGTTGCCAAAGAAGCGAAAATTGTATTTAGATTAAATGATTTTTGTTCCTTTTATAACCGTTCCAAAAAAGCGTATTTTTAGAAATGACAAAATTGAAGTTACTCTACATCTAAATGACCTGAGCAAAATGTGAAACTAGTCACGTCCTAAATACTATGTAAATGTTCAATTAACGTGACATTTCTGCGAACGGTCGACGAGTTCACGCAAGACCACATCCACAGACTACATGCGCTACATTCGTCTGCAGAATTCACATATAAAACACAATGCGATGGCATCAGAAACGTAACATGATTGTCAAGCCATGATTCATGCTTTCTTCGTGACTGTCACGTTACAAGAATTTTAGAGAGATGTTAGAGAGCCGCAGATAGGATGAGCTAATTTTTTATAGAGCATATAGGGCATCCAAAATATTGAGATTTTAACATATAACATTTTAGACTTTCTGATATCCTTTACAGCGTGTTAAGACGTTTTTACCTAGTGTTGGAGCCCACTTGGGGTAACGATCCAGTCATTTTGTCATCGGGATAACATCCATCGCTGGATTTCATTCTTTTCCTGGGCACTCCGTCGTCATCAATTTCCTGACCAGAACTCTCACGTGATCTCTTATCGCCAACATGATTGGTCTAAATTTAAAACAAAACATTATATTGGATTAGTTCCTTGTGTGACAACGTTATTTAACGTATTGTTGAAATTAATATGTTAAACACACAAGCATCATGGACATTTTTTCACCATTACCAAGGCTGACTGAAAAAGTTTGATATGTTTGGTTTATGGATATAATTTCCCAATCGATATATTACGCCTTGTTTAGAGATTATTTGGGTAAAGGTCGTGCAAATAAGTCTTTTAAAACTAAAATTAAGTTTAATCGCAAGGTAATCACCTAAAGAAGGATAATGTTAAGATTAGAATCAGAAAGTCGATTTTCACTCAGACTTACGTTGTTATTGGAGTTAGAATTTTCCGCGCTTTCCTGTTGAAAGTCCCCGTCGTTGTCGGTATGTGATTGCTTGCTTTTAAGCCTAGCTACCACCGACTCTAAACTCTTCTTGACGGCCAATTTGTGTGTTTGAACACCAGTGATTCCGTTCCCAAGATCCAAAGGCTCTCCGCTTGTATTACGTACCGCTAAGTTGATAGCATCGTTCATATGGGTCTCGGCAGGTTTGCCATGGTATAGACCAGGGGTAGGTGTATTTAGACTTGAAAGCCACGCTGGAGAGTTGACCTGTTCACGAAAAGCTCTGCCGCTAAGAAGAGGACCCAAAGCTAAACGTGCATGTTGGCTGCTGATTACCGTATCGGTTGGTATTTTCTGTTTGGTAACACGCTTTTGAACTACAACGGACATTTGTTTTTTAGATTTTGCCGCCTTCTTGCGTTGTGCTTCCAGAAAGCTGGCTCTAGCGCTCGGTGCAAACGAAGCATTAGCTCTACGTGCGCCTTGAAGAGGGAAAGACCGGTCTTGGTGGTGTTTCTCAGGAGCACGAACCTGGTTGATTTTTTTCGTGGTCGCAACAGGGAATTTTCGAGGGCGACCAGGACCGCGTTTCTTAGCTCCACTAGAAGAAGTCCCGGCGTTTGTGCGGTTGGGGTGTGTTTTATGGCCTGGTGCAATTTCGTGTTTCGACGCCCAAAGCTTCTTTGGCTTCTCCGAGCCTTTCTCATTGTCTTGTTTGCCAAGAGGTTTTTCAACCAACTTTGGCTGTTTCGGAGGGCGTCCGCGTGGCTTCTTGTCAGTCTTATTGTTAGTGGGGCTCGCTAACAACCCTTTGGAGCCGTCGCCGTTGACGCCAGTGTCTGACATTTGGTTAAGGTAATCAGCCACAGCACTGTCCACAGTTTTAGAGACGACGTCACGAGGTAAGGACGCGGAGGTAAGACTGGCAGCAATGGCGGCTTTAATATGGTTTACCAAATCAGTACTAATTTGGCTTTTTTCGCTCTGACCTGGCTGAGTTGAATCACTGTTGGTTTCAGAACTTTGTTTGCCCTCCTGGGCGGTTGATTTTTCTTTTCGTGAAATCCGCTTTGCCAAAACGCTTGTTTTAGTTGCCATCGATTTTGTGGCTATATCAGCACTAGCGGTTCTCGAATTTTCAAGGTTCGCTGCTTTACCACCGTTGGTCTCAAGTGGACGTTTATCAGGGATATCTGGGTAGCGATCAGATGTATCTGTGCTCACATCCTCATCAACTGAGGACTTCTTTGCTCGCGGACCTCTCGGTTTACCCAATGGCCACCCACGCTTCCTGCGCGACCTCTTCGTACTTGAACTTGCGGATTCACTTTCGGTTTCAGAAAGAGGCTGATGCTGGAACTGCGGCTGAGGACTTTTACCATCGTCGTGTTTCACTCTGTCGCTAAGCTGAGACTTGTTGGCTTTGCCGTTGATACTGTCGCGGGGAGTTTCAAAGGCAAGTGCTTGTATTTTAGGTGCTTGTGCGCTAAGGCTCTGCAACAAAGCTGCGGGTGAGTCGCCTGTATAAGGCTTTACCAGACCATGTTCAACGAAGAATCCAAGACGGCAGAATGTAGAAACGTGGCGGAACTGCTCCGGATCAAAAGTCTTCTTGCTGCTCGCTTTGCCACTGAAGACTCCGAACCCCGGGGCTGCCAAACCTTGGCGTTTTGACTTGAAGCGGTGCTTGGATGGGTCTCTATACGAGAGGGGGTCGTCCACGGTCTTTCCGCCGACATTGGGAACACGGCTTTTACGCGTAAAGTCTCGTGAAAAGACGTTGTCCGGTTTTGACGAGGCGGAAAGAAACACAGCGGTGGAGGAGATTTTGGCACAAGATAACTGATGGGAAAGTTCTTCCATGTTGTACAGGAACGCAGGGTCTGCGATGTTCTTTGATCTCCGCACAAGTTTCTTCTTTTTGTGCTTGTGTTTTTTAAATTTAGAATCGTGCATTTCCTCGATCTTGCGAATGTGCTCAGAAAACTGCACGAGTCCTCCGTACTCCTTGATGCCTTGAAACGACGGCATTGGCGATGATGCTGCATTGGATCCGAAGACAGACTGTGTAATACCAGCCGGCGCTGAAGACTGCATCGATACATCGGCACTTGCAATCGGCTGTGTTGTTTTAATCGGCAGAGGTGTTTCCACATCTGAAGAGCTATCACCTCCGTCGTAAGCATTATCTTCTTCTGGACCTGAAAGGCTGGATGTGCTTTCAGGTCTCGTACTCACGGCGCTTGATCCTAAACTGCTGGTACTTGATCCGCTCATCTTAGGATGTTTTTTCTTTGTTATTTCCCCATCATCCGGATACGGCAGGATCAAAACTTCATTGTTGTTATTGATGTCAGCCTGTGCAGCTTCTCGCCTCTCCTCTTTAACTAAATTCGTCTCATGCATACGACGCTCCTTTTTCTTTTTCTTCTTTTTATCCTTGTTCTTTTTCCTCTTTCCTTCCTCGTTTTTCTCTTTCTTATGTTTCTTCTTTTTCTTTTTCCGCTTGATTTTTTCAGATGTGATGTTATCAAGTTGGGAAACTGGAAGCTGTCCAGAAGGACTTGCGCCGGAGAGTGGAGTGACTTCAGCCCGAGTAACATCTTCTTGTCTTCTCTCATTTTCCCTTCTCGCATCTTCAGCTGGCTGGCGCGAAACAGAAAACGGCGATTTCTTCTTTTCCGGTTTCTCTTCGCTCGACCGAAAAGTTGAACTCTTTTCATGCTCGTTGAATTCGGGTTTAATCCCAGAATCAAGGCTCGACTTTGGTTTTTGAACAGTCTTTGAAGATTTTGTTCGAGCGGTCATGCTGCGCTGGGACTGTTCCATTGCTCTATACAGAATTGAGTTAGAGATCTTATACTGCTTGGCGAGCTCGGAAAACGTGTACATGCCGTCCTCAGTCTTCAAAGTTTCGGGTGCCGAGCTTGTCGCGTTATTTCCCACACTGCTAGGTTCGCCACCAAACACTTTCCCTTTCCCTTTCGGTCGCTTTTTCTTCTCATCACCGACACCAGTTCCAGTTGAAGCCTGATTTCGGGTGCGAACACCAATTTGCTTAAACGCACCTACAACATCTTTTGCGCCAGCGGTCTTCTTTTGTATGGAACTACGCTTCGATATCTCAGTTAGAAAGTTTCGGAAAGCTTCGGCGCGTTCCTTGCTTCGCCTGTTCTCCTTAGGTTTCTGGTTTAGCACCTCGATAAATCCCTTGTCGTTAATTGTGTACATGGACACCATTTTGGACGCGCTCTCGCTCGGCTTAACCTCTGTCTGTGGCACAGGGTCTGGGACCTCGGACGGCTTAAACTTGAGATTCTGCTCCTTCATCTTTTTGGACGGGCGTCCTCGTTTCGGGATCCGGTCGCTCTCTGATAGCATTGGCGGTAATTTCGGTCCTTGAATCGCTGTAACGGTCTGCCATCTTCTAACACCACCGCCGTTGGGGTCGTGACCGGGTTCTGAGCCGCCTTTGGGCGACTGGTTTGATGTAAAACCGGAACCAGAGCTGGTTCCAGGTACCTGAAGCGAAGCCGGTGCAATTATCTTATGATCGTGATGCACAGCGGGGACTGTATTGTGCTTTTTCTTGTGTTTGCTTTTCTTATCGCCTGTTTTCTCCTTCCTAGCACCATCCCAGTGTTTTGATTTCTCCCCGGGCCAGGCGGACTTTCCAGGTATACTTGATAGACCAATAGGGTCAGCGGTGGTCTTTGGAATTAAGTTGCTGTATGTAAATGGTTTAGAGTCTGGCGACGGGCTGACACTGCTTTTTGATGAAGACGAAGAGGAAGGTTGATGGATGTCAGACGTTGTGTGATGGTGCTTTGAGCGATGCCTTTGTCTGTACTCGGAGTGCGCTTCTCCGCGATGAGCAATGCCTTCAGAAGCCAAAGTCGCATTTCCTTCCATATCAGTGGGTGGGAGTTCTTCCTGGTGTTTTGATTTCTTGTGCTTTTTGTGCAACCGCTTTCTGTTCTCCTTCCTCACTGACCACGAGTCGTTCATCTCGTCCAAGTGCTTTTTACTTTTTGACGCCTTTTGTTCGGACGGCCAGACAGCAGACTTGGCCTTCGTGGAATCTCCCTTGGGAGTCTTACTCAATGTGGTCGCTTGATGTCCACTCCCTGGGGATTTGGTAGAAGACGGTAAGTTGCTAGCGGTGGCGGGAACGTCACTATGGCGGTGGTGACTGTGGTGGCTATATTCCAGCGCAACGTCGCCGATTTCAACAACACTGTCGGGCACAGGGATGGAGTTAATCATACTGGCTTCGTTCAGCAGCATATCACCATTGGAAAAGTTTTCGCTGATGCTTGTGTCCACCAGACCAAAATCACCACCAGAGTTCATGTGGTAGTCATTAGAGGGCGCGGATTGGGACAACGTAGGGTTTCCGGCGGTCACTCGGGAGTCTTCAGGTTCTCCTGGACTAGGAGAGTCCTCGTGGCTCCCACTGCTTACGCTGTTGCTGCTTGACATCTTCTCAGCATCAGAGGGAAGAGGAGTGGTGGTGAGTTTTTTTTCACCGGTTCTGTCCTCGTTTTCATCACTACCGCTGTCCACTCTGCTGCTGCTTGTTTCCTGGTCGACAGCATGAGTCGATCCCTTGGCGTTGCTGTAGTTGGCGGTGTATGGCATTGCTATGTCGGTGTTATTCGACATGGCCATGGATGTCGGGTTGAAATTTAAGTTCTGGTAGGGGTTCATCTGCAAAAATGAAAAGATTTGTTCAAAGGCGACCAGTAAGTTTGTTTCCATAATCTTTGTAAATTTTAGCCAAAATTTCGAGGATTTAGCCCCAGCGCTGTCGCTACAAAACAAATAGAGCATTGTGTTTAAAAAAACAACACGTGTGTGTAAAGCAGCCTCATCCTTCATATGTTTTGTTTCTTTCGTCTTTGAAGCATTAAAACACAAGGAAGAAAGGTTAATTTGCATAGGGAGAACAATAACTTACAGAATCTATAGAAACCAATTTACATACACGTCAAACCACAGCACTACGGTAAACATAGTCTCAGAATAGTGGAGCTGTCTAGACATTTTTGTTGACCTCTGTAATTACTACATGATATTACAGTTTGGTATCTATGTGATTCATACACAATGAGGCCAGGTCCTAATGCTATGTAATTGTTTCTGCATTTTACGTGAGCTTCAAGATGTTTTCATGGTAAATTGCTTTCATGACTTTGAGGAACTTTAATAATAGCGCCATATAGCCCAGGGTGAAAATTCCCGTGGTCGCCCTCAAACACATCCTAATCATAACAAACCCAAGCCTAGCAACAAACCTTTGAGTGAGCAGTCTGTACCATCTCCTGCCTTTGGGAACCGCTTGACATAGCGTCGGTACGAAGCATGTTGCCCTGGTAATCTGGTACTCCAAATGAGGGGTTATGCAGCATTTGATCATTAATCAAACCCTGGTCGTGTCTTGGGATGTTAAACTGTTGCTGAGAGGTGTAAACTCCAGCCATATAGCCGCTGTCCATTTGCGGACTGGCAAAAGTGGGCTGCATACCCTGTTGATTTACTCCACTGACTGGAAAAGTTTGTCTATTCACATAAGCCGAATTGTCACAAGGCAGGTTTGCGCCGACGCCACTGTTGATTGGATCCACGTTCCAGTTATGATACGTGCCCTGTGGTTGCTCCATGCCCAATGCAGCTTGGACAAAGAGGTCGCCACTACTTTGCGCTGCAGCTGAAGTTATGTTCGATATGAGTGCGGCCTCAAGCAAAGAGTTCTGCGGCATGCTACTGATTTCTTTCACGATCTGCTGGTTGTTTGTTATATCGTTGATGGTTTTGCAGATGTTGTTTGGGCGGATCAGTTCTTCGCCACTTACGAAATCTGTGGAGTAAAGCATTGATTAGAAACACATATTTTTATCTTAATTTAAAGCGTATTTTATACCAAGCTGAATACATTTTTCGAAACAATGTCAAACATTACTAAATGTACAGCTCATAGCGGATTTGAATCAGCGTTACATGACTTCACTCTTGTATGAATCCCCTGTTTCAAACTTGTTAAACGACACCTTGCTTTCAAAAGTGTTTTTTAATACTCCTTTAATGGAAATAACTAGAAAAGATTCACTGAACTTGTTGCAATAGCTTCCTTAACTGCCATAGTTGCTTTTCAACAGTTCCATATTAGCATACCCAAACACCGCTAATGATAAACTGAAAGTGCATGAGTATTGTACACCACAGTCACGCTAATATACGCGCTGTTTGATATCCGGTTTACGAGCGCTATTGACAGGGACTAAAAACGATCAACTGCCACTCCAGATCAATTTAATGCAGATTATGATGCAACGGTTTGATTACAATTACTGAATGTGTACCATTTCTAAATGTTTCTAGTTTGTGTTGGAAACTGTAAAGGGTTACAGACGTGGTTGAAAATTAAATTTATGCCAGACAAACTGAGTTTGGTTTTCTGTTCAGTTTTTGTTTTTAACTTTAACGAGACAGTTTTCGTTTCTCACACCAGTTCGAACACAGTGTTACGTAGCACACGATCAACGTTAAAACACTTCCCTTTTTACCGCAGACTAGGTGTCTGGCGGCGCAAAAGGTGATGATAAATCACCTCCTTATAAACGGTATTACTAATTGGGTAACACCGATCAAATACACGTTTTGAAAAGCTTATTCCACTTAACCGCTATAAACTTAAAAAATGCGTTAAAACTACATATAAACTGGAGTTGAAGAAAAAGATCGAAGTGATCTCATTTTCCAAAACCCTAAGTTTCCCAAAACCCTAAATACGTGACAAAAGTCAGATTCCTTACTTTGCGCACTGGCGGCGGTCACGGATTCGATTATTTCCGGTCCAATGTCGCCGAGATGGGCAATTTCCTCTTCGGTAACTTCGTCGCTTGGATCGAGACAATCGTCAATTCCTGAACACGAGCAATCTCCGTCAACTGTATCACTGCTAGACGAAGGCTGCTGAGGGTGGAAAGTTTCCTACAGAAAAAATGTCAACAACTTTGGTAACAAAGTCACAAAAGATTGTGTATCCAAAAAACACGCAAAATGAAATGATGATGTTAAGTAAAGTATAGTTTAACTGAAATCAACCCCCACAGTGGCAGTTTTCCGATCATTACTGTTTTCTCCATCAAAATAAAAATTTTATTGTATCACTGTTTTCTATTTTTTCACTTCATACAGGAGTGTTCTATTCGATCAATGAAGATGCCAAAAACCTTAGGTGAAATATTTATTCTGTGCAAATACAGTGTACAACGGTTGATTCTAAATGCCCTAGCGTTTTATACACTGGGTTTTGGATGATGATTCAAACGAATGCGCTTTAAATTGTTTTAACTTACTTATTACATGTACCTTATTTACTGATCACAAACCTTACAACGTAAGTACAACTATACAAACGCAATCGTAGACATTTTTCAGATGCCACAACCTGCAGGCTATACAAGATTAAACATCAGTACTTTGAACCTGGCTGTATTGAAAGTATGGAGGCAACCACGGTAATATATTGCATTCTATTTTACATCACTCCAACCGTAATGCCATTTGCTCCGTATACTAACTCGGGTGCTGACAAGTTTCGGAATACAACGAAATGTCATGGTATTTGGAGCCAGTGTGGGTTATGTACGAAAAGTGTCGCAAGTCTTTGGATTTAAAAATCGGATTCCATCAAAGTGATAATTGGTTCAGACGTAAATACATCTTAAAAGTTTTTCGCCGCAAAGTACACTGAATCACTGACCCAAATTTGGCCAGGGCAAATTTTACGAGTACGGATATTCCAGACGTTTTTTTTACTTTTACTATTTTCTACTTATTTAAAATGATATGCATATACGTCAAAAAAACAAGATTTTATGTGGAGTTACAGCACTCCCTTCACCAGCAACGCAGTTACCAAAACTATGTATACTTCTATGTCAAACAGATAAATATCAAAAAAGATAAATATACAACAGATAAATTTCAGTAAAAAAGACAGTTAAATTACAGGTTTTCAAAGATTACTCTCTTTAGAAAGGGCTAAAACCCATGTTTACGCAGAAATGGGCTTTTTAGCACCGGTACTGTCATGGATCATCGACCAAAGGGTTCGCGCCAAATCCCTCGACATTAAGAGCTTATGAAAAAAACGAAAACAATCTTACGACACTTACTAACTGTGCCTGGAGCTCAGGGGCTTGTTGGGCGTCTGAAATGTTCGCGGCAGCAACTACAATGTTGGCAGCAGCCGCAGACACTGCTGTGGATGCAATTCCGGCCTGACTCGCGGCGGAAGTACGGAAATCGCCGCTTGGGTTGATAAAAGTGCAAAGCAGCGTAAGGAGTTCGTTGTTTCGAGGCGAATCGTGTAGAATCTCTCCACTGCCGGCGACCTGGTCCATTTCAGATCAAGCACGGCACAGCGGCGAAGCTTGGATCTCGACACGTGCAACGGTTCTGCAAAGGTTTTAACACATAGGGTTGAAAAACGTGACTGAACATTTGACTTTGTCCTAATTGACCGTCTCGAGTAACCTTTTGTCCTGTCAAGGAAGTGGCATGCAAAATAAAACGCCAGAATTGCTGGGTTTTCGTTTATGGTGCTGGGACCATATACGAGCAAACAGTTTCCATACAAAACACGCCTTTTAGTTGAGTTACATAAAATGAAATGTTACCTTCATAGTTTGCTTCAACTTCAGTTGGGACTTATTCATTGCATCACCGTGTAATCCCAATTTAATTAAAGTTACATATCATTTTAGAAAATTTATTTACATGACATATTCAGTTGCAGCTGAAAAACAAGACAATCATTAGTAAACTTCCTAAAAAAATTTAAAGTGACATAAAGTATGCGTAAAGGCTATGAATAACCTGCAATTTTGTTAAGCTCAGACATTAAGCCGCGCAGACTTAATTGTGGCACGAGTACCCGCAAAGTCGATACATTGCTACATTGCACAAGCACCATCCATCAAAACTTGGACAGGTTTTAATATGATTGGAACCACTCTTCTCCCTTTGCCCATTAAGGTGTTATTTTCGCGGCAATCCAACACCTCGAAACGTGTTGTTTTGCAGAGCGTATGTGCGTATTAGGTAACCCTTTCTGCGAAGGTGTTTTTCTGTGGCAAAGCCCCCGCGCGACTTCAGTTGCAACGACTGCGATAAACACGTCCAAAGCTCTTCACTTGAACTCGGAAAACACGAACTTCTGATGTCTAAGTCAACACCTCTGACAAAAAGGGCAGCGCAACGCTTTATTGCACAAGACTAGGTAAGTGGAACGTTACAAAAACGAGTTTGTCGAAAAGCTGCTTTGATCCAATAACAAGTGTGTACTGGGTTGTTAAAAGATGAGAGAGAGATTTGCTATTTCAGCGCTATGCTTAAGACTCATAGTTTTTCGCTGGTCTTTAACGCATGATATTTTCCCTATGTGGCTTTATATATCCAACTAAAAACTTGGCCAAACAAGCCGGGGACACCACAACGTTCTTTATAATCTAACTAAAACTGTAAATTCGGATACATGTCTTTTGAAACACAACAACAATATACCAGTGCAACTCATATTTTGTGTTAGAGTCGAAACCGAGGTCCGAAAGTACAAGTCTGAAACCACAAAAACGAACTAATCACGAAAGTTGGTGAAATAGCGGCATAAATGGAAACGAGTATTTAGATTTTTTCACGAAAATAACCGAAATAGTCCGAACTCTGTTTGGTACAATGATTAACTTATAACTAATTTCAGGCAACTACCTAAAACTTATCAGTCAAGCTTCCTTCCCCTGAGATTTATCACCTTCGTAATCACATTCGGTTAATTGATTGGCACAAACTCAGACTCTATCAGTGCTACCGATCAGTTTACCCTTTCATAAAGTACTTCATTCTTACTTGTTTTCCGACCTATAAGCTACGTTTTAGACAAGGTCGACGAGACAGATTAACAAACAAGTTTAGCCGATCTTGACTTTGATACGCGCCCAGCAGCAGAATACACTCTTGTTTTTGAACGAAGTAAAGCAAGATCGCAGCCTTGTTGCACTGGACCGCAAACAGACTCGGTCCCTTCGGCTTATCGGGGAAAGACCACAGAAGATAAAACGAACATTTCTTGAGCTTTGATTGTATGCCGAAGTACAGTGAAAGTTACGCCACAAACAACTAAATTTTACCGTCGGTATGGAGAAAACGTTTGGCTTAGAATGCATAGATGGGTATTGGCAAGTGCTTTAGTTTTGTGGGTTGCATCAGATAAAATCCATTGGGACATGTAGTTAGTAATTTAACCGGATGGGAAAGATTGAGCGGTATTTGGCGGCCCTGATATTTCAAGTTTAAGGCACTACTAATGCTGAAACGGTCTTACATTACATAAGACATAGTTTTAAAATACAATGACAACTAATGCAACTTACAATTCAAAGACTATCCAGTTTTAAAGGCAAATGTTGCGCAGTTAACTTTCACAATCTGGTATTGGAATAGGCTACTTTAAATGTAAGAAACACAATTAATTTAAGTTGAAAGTCATACCGTTCTGTCTTAGTTTTTTCTGACAACAAAACCTAGACACCTTGTTAAATTGCCTAAATTATAAATCTCATTGCCGATGGTTGTTTCCAAAATCGGCTGTTGTTGTACACAGTGATGAGCAGCCATGCGCGTCCTGGCACGTGACATTTACACAGTGACGTGGTTTGTTTCCTTCGAAAACACGGAAGAGGTGATGGGAACCAGAAACCAGCAAAACCGCAAGTAGCTCTCTTTGCATTCTGAAGCCTAACGTTGTCACTGCCTTTCGTCTTTCCTGTTCAGTTTTCATTCCTCACTTAGGAGTAATGGCAAGGCGACGGGTTTGGCCTATACACCGCAAGTGCAACGCTTTTAATATCGTTTAGGCGAGAGACATTATTGCAAAAAACTAAGTTTGCTTCGAAACCGGCGACCAAAAAAACAAATACAGTACCACTTCACTAACTGTGTGTTTATCGCAAATTAGAAAAGAAGTAATTTTTGACCTACTAATTCGTCAAAGAAACCATGAATCCTAATAAATTTCGGGTAAAAGGTTCAGTTCTATGGATTTGTACCGCACCAGTTAGCATTGAGCCATTCTGTACACTAAAATGTGATAAATGATTTCAACAAAAGTGCTTTAACTAAGACTCTCTTTAGCTTTGAACAATACCGTACACTGATTCAATGAACAGAAATGCTTACACTGTAATCTGAATGTATTTTAGGATCAAAAACTTTAACTGATCACTTAGCTAATGAATCTTTAAACGTTGTTACTCAAATTGACCCGGGCGCATTGCCTTGTCATGCTGTTCACGCATCACGCATGAAACAGCAATTATGCAAATGTACAGCACGCCTAGTTTTTACCGCGTCAAGCCCTTAATAAACTCGTATAACCCTACTGTTCAATTTAGACCTGGCAGAGCTTCAGAAACTTCGTCTCAACAAAAGGTTTGAACTGACTTGACGCAGCGCGATTGCACCACAGTGTTGTTGCATACAGGGTTTTACCCACGCTAGTGCAATCAAAATCGGCTCAGCAGACATCGATTGACCATCACAAACCGGAGAAACAGCAGCAGTGAATCGATTACTTCAGCCTGTTGTTTTGGCCCAGAAGGTCTGCCTATGCCACTACTTTCTTTTGATGTGATAATAGTACACAAATGGGACAAGTGTGGCAATAGCAGCTTTTGTTTGAAGTTACTCAACGTACATCGATAAAAATCGTCAAAACCGTTTTTAGTTGCTGTGAAATGTGCGAAAACCTTCTTCTGATTACATGAAGCTCGTTGGAAAACCCGATTTAATCGTTTAAAGCTAAGCCAGTAAGCAACACATGTACGATTCACTCGCACGTTTTAAGGTTGTAATCGTGGAGCAGCTAATGCGTTGGAACGCAAAGCGCGTTTTTAATTGGGTGATTCACGCGACTTAATGAAACAACATTTCGTTTTATCAACTGCCGCTGCAATCGATTAAAATGCTTCGCGTCGGCGGCGGTAATATCGACTAGGAGGGATTTGAGCGGTGCACAACAACGCCAGTTCGTTAGAACGCACCAGTTGGCCACCAAACAGCTGTCACAACATACTCTGAAACGAAAATCGCGTTAACAGTTGTTGTACGAAGTTGAAAACCCGGTATGGGTTGTTGGTACTAAAAACATATTAATATTCGAGAAAAGCAAGGATAAACGAAAGTTGGCATAATAATTGTTAAAACTTGTCAGCAATTGCCACTAAAGCACTTATAACGAGGTTATTTTTTGTTTGCAGTCTCAAATCTGTCTGATCCTAAACTAACATATACACTTGTGTATACACGGTACCTCAACCTAATTTGGACATCAGGAAAACCACAAAACGACAAGCCAAGATCACCGACGGGAACATGAATCACCAACGAGGTTTACCGTGCAACAACATCCTTATTGATGGTAATCTGCCGCAATACCCGGAAAGGCAATACCTAATACGAGCCGCCTGTGAAAATTCAACTTTCAATCAGCAACCCAAATCACACCAGTGCAAACGTCTGTGCAGCATTGTATAACGTTGCCAAAACACTTGCTTCGTACAAGGTACATTGTTACCACTGTACTTTTTCAAGTGATCGTAAAGAATTATTAAACACGTAGCTTACTAAATTCGAAAATACAACACTAAAAGACTTGCTGTTTCTTAGCAACTGTAGATTAAACTTCGCAAAAACAACAATAAATAAACTACAATAAATTTAAGCAACCTATGCTCTACTGTAGGCTAAAAATCCGCTAGTATTAATTGAACATTAACCTGCCGATGTATCCAAGTATTTCTTATCACTACAGCAAAGTCTTCTGTGCACATTCCATCCAAACAAGCGTCACAGATTATATTTACCGAGACCCCCTACCCGCTTCAGACTGTTGATAACATAATCCACAGTCAAATAGGTTTGCTCTTTTTTAACCTCATTACTAGTTCGCGGCCAAGGCCCCCACAAGTCGTTGCTTCGGCAGTCATAAATCCTGACTGTGATCTTTGTCTGAGCCGGCATCGGTAAAGGGGCAATATACTGGTAAACAAACAGTGCACACAGAAAGGGTAAGATCGCAGCACAGTCACACAGACATAGCAAATACAGGGGACTGATATCGATCATTTTGTACGCCGTTGGCAGTTGAGCGTTCTCGAAAATAACACAAAGACCTATTTGTCGCTGCCGACGGTTACCGATACAAAGGTGCTTGAATACAGCAATGATGTCAGAATGTGCTTTCTTTGTTAATTCCTGAAAGCCTGACCTGTTTGCAAAAGATTAATAACTGTTTGCATTCGGAAGCACCATCTTCGCCTTCAAGACGACAAAAGTTTCATACATTTTACCGCTGATGGTAGAAATTAAAATGTTTTTATTAGGACATTGTCTGCATCAATAACAATTCTCTTCTCTTGCATAAAATCAATAATTAACCTATAACTGGAAATAAAACCTATTTAATATCTTAACGATTTGACGGTCGATCGCTAAACATAACAATTCTTGTTGCTCTGTAAGTACCGGCCAAGCAAAAATAACGCGTTTTCCAATAACCTGACCTGAAACGAAGCAACAGAAACAATCCCCTATACACCGGGTAGGCCGTCGAGGTAGTAAACAAGGCCGAAAAACACCAGCTCCGGTGGTAAACACGCTGTTACCTCACCTGAGACCACTGCACTGCGCGAAAAGAGGTTTTCCATAACATAGTCGCTCCTTGATCTCTCGCTTGGGAAACACAGCCGATGGCACGGTAACGAACTTGTGGAGCCCGGCCACAGTTTATGGTTCGGTGGCTCCAAATGGTCGAACGTGTCCCGGATAGAGCTGGTTTCGCGCGCTAAAGCCAGGTGCGTGTGTGTGTGCGAGCACCGAGGCATGTTCAAGTGTGAGCTTCATTCGCAACCCCGTCAGGTTTCGACCCAACATAAGCTTCGGTAAACAGGAGTCCAACGGGTTGGAGCAGTGACCTATGCGACGCGACGTGAACTGGATGAGGGCCCTCGTAGCTGATCGAGGATGCCACTAGAAATACTTAAGAGAAACTTGTCAAAACTGGTGATCCCAGAACGATTTTATCGCTTTAAATGCTTGCAAACAGGCATTAATGTCTGACGCTCATTTGACGCTATCCGAAACCGTACAGCACAGAAATGACACTTCGACTTGTAATGGACTCCTGGATTTTTTTTATTGCTCACTCTAACAATAGAACAGTAGGTATTTTTCCGATATAACGCGAAACCTGAGAAGGTGTAGGCACACTACAAAGCTTTAAGAAGTGAGTCACCACCATCGGGCTGTGTCACATAGACACTGTGACGTCATAGATCAACAAAACAACAGCAACACGTGCCCGATGTGAAACAGACACAACAGCATTCCATCGACGGACTTTCTCCCCCCTAAAGCACAGTGTAGATAAAGAAACTGATGGTGTTTTGGTGATGAGCAGAGCATTGCGGTGGTCAGGTCAGACATAGCCGATGGCGGTGTATTGTTAAATTGATGTGACCATCAACTTTGTGGCAAATTTGAACATCTTTGACCAGACATCGCCGTTGGCAAATGCCTTTGTTGCACGTTGGCGCATATGAGTTTCAGGCACTGGGTAAAATCCAAGGGTGAGTAAAGTAATATGTAACTTCAGTTCTGTTCTGCTACATATCCGCAAAGATCTATTCGGTAAGCGCCCAATAAGGACTGAGGTGTGTTTATAAAAGAGTGCGTTAAAGGTCGAAAACTATGATTTTTATAGGACACCGGTAAACACACTGCTCTCAGCTCACTGGAACAACCAGGAACTGTGAGAATGCGCGATATGTCCAGTAGTTTTGTCAGGTGCCTTGCAGGACGTTAACAGGTATTAGGAGATATGAAACAGAGTTCATAGAAGACTGAAAGGTCATAAGTGTACACGAAAAGGATTCGTTTGTGACGTACGCCGCTGCTACGATAACAAGGCGTCTTCTACACCAGTGCTTGTCAACCTTTTTTGAAACTGTACACCCTTTTAACGTTTACTCAAAATTTGTACACCCTAGTGAAAAAATTATTCAACCCTGTAACACACTAGATCTGTGGTCCCAACAGAAATAATGATGATGAGCACAACACCAACAAGCCATAATCCATAATTTCAAAAATAACTACTATTAACAACGATTATCAAGTGAAATATTGAATTATGATGTCACAAATAGAGTTTTGTAACTTAAAATCAACGTACACTTGAGATGCATGTTGTGCCATATATTGTACACTCCAGTCAGTCTGTTCTAAAACTGAAACCTGCCTATTGTGATGCCTGGGTCATAGGTATATTATATTTTGTATCTGGTACACCCCAGTACACCCCATCAAAATGGTACACCCTTTAAAAATTATGGTACACCCTGGGGTGTACAATACACCCGGTTGAAAAGCACTGTTCTACACTCTCTCTATCTTTGCCCTAATAACACCCCGCGGGGAAACCAAGCACGCCATTTCTGCACGTTCAGGTTAAGCCCAAACAAGTTGAACTCAGCGATGCTTGTTAGAGGGTTTTGCTTGCGCTACGAAGAGGCAGTTGCGTAAACAATCAACAGCCCCGGGGCAAGGGTTTGAACGGGTTGTGCGCAACGGGATGCAAAATAACGGTAAACTACAACAAATTCACCAACTGTATGCAATTACACAGTCTGTGTCGTAATAACCCAACCGCAATTACAATGGAATTTCAGGATGGCGACCACGTGATCGTGAATTCCGACAAGGATATCACTGCAGGAAGAAACCTGAGAAACCCATAACATGTCAAAAATCCATAATATGCTCATTCAAAACCTAGACTTGTCAATCAATCGACGATTTGGTTAATGTAGGTTCAACTGAGGTTGTATAACAAACTGCAGGAAGGGGCACGGTTGGAAAGCGCGTACGCTTATTGGAAACACTATTTGGGATGTGCGGTATCGGTTGAATGACAATTGTTGCCTGCAGGAAGTCGCCTTGTCTAGCAGGTGTCAGATATGCGAGTTATTGGCACATTTTAATGTAAACCCTGCCGTTTGTGTTGTATGTCAGTTGAAATTGGTAGGATATTCGACCACAAAAGAGCGCCATTAAAACACCTAACAATCATGCAGAACTGATTTGAACAAAAAGATTAACGAAATCACCAGAAAGCAGTAGGATTTGCAACAGAAAATACTAGATGAGCGTGCAAAATTTCTTTGAACTGGGGTGACTGATATATTGTCATCACTCATCAGAAACCTTTTGATTTTTTAAAGGCATATGTCGTTAACATGTATGGAATAATCTGTCTGTTTGCAGGGTACTAAATCTGAACCTGTTTCCTTAAGCAACTGTGTCTATCAGATTCGATTAGCTGTGAAGTGCACGCTTTTCCGTTACGCGACTTCTTCAAACAAAACAACAACAACAGGAATTGAAACTACGCATAGCCGCTGACTCACAGTTTCCCATCCAGCTGTAACGTTCGACTGCCCTTCACTCGTACACTTATATTAGCTTCTACGCATCTCCTGCAAAAGTCACTACATTGAGCCGCGCCAACGCAATCACAAACAACTACACAATTGTTCGAAAGTCAATGTCAAGGGCGTGTTTGGATTTTGCAGCCAGCAAGCGCGACGTGTCACTCGCAGAGCGCAAACAATGCATTATTGATGACGGGATAACCGCAACTTGCAACCGGGAGATCGAATCGATCTCGAACGCTCCCGGCCACTTGGGAGCTTTGCGCAATAATAAGGGCCTCTGATGCGATGCTCAAGGACAAAACAAATCGCTTGTCATGCCTTAGCCTGCAAGACACAAAGTTTCGCAAAACATCACTATTGCACATTCAAAAATTATAATCTATAGATTCTACTTGGGATTCGGGATGTTTAAAGGAAAAAAATAAATTCTAAGGTTTTGGTAGATAAAAGTGAACTAATCTACATCCACAAAAATGCATGAACGTCAGCTTTCAATATTCTCACTGTATGAAAGCAAATAGCGTTTATGGATCCAGCGAAGCAATTAAGATTGTTTCCTTGTTCGACTGATACCCAGATACATATACACTAGTCAATGCGCAAGCAAACGGAAGTATCGCCACACAGTGAAGATTTAAATGCGTCTATGACCCTAAAACCTGTAATTGTTGATGAATGATTGAAACACGTTACAAAAACAGTAGCTACGTTTGCTGATTTAGGCTTATCTAGTGCAAGACTGCCGCGTGTCTGCGATAATGAACAAACCGCTTAGGGTACGTAGGCTACTTCGTTGAATTTTATATCCGAAAAGTTTAGGAAAACAAAACATATTTTTGCTTTTACATTCAGATGACAAAAAATAATGTTGTTTTAGTGACGTGGGCAACCGTAGTTAAGGGAGAGCGCTTGTATAAAATAATTCACATTTCACAAGTCGATTGTGTGTTATTTTCAACAACTAAACATAAATACATCAACCTCTGCCACATGTCCGCTTTAGGATTTTGACACAAACTTCAAAAATAGACACTAAATTTGTTTACACACCAAAAACAACAAGCTTCATAATATCAGGCACAAAGTCGGTCCCATGTTCGTGTTGACGTGCGAACGGCATAAGCACATAAATAACGGCAGACATAATAGCAGGAGCCAAATAAGCCGTTCGATAAAGATCACAGGGAGCGGTCGGGGATAGGCGACAGCCGGAGAACAAGGGAAACGATACCAAGGCCTTGAAAGTTCAATACACATCAACGTTCACGACATTGGCCAGGATTTAATCCAGAACCAAAAGCAAGCGTGGGAAATTGCGCGTACTGGTGTTGTGTAGCTGTAATAGATGGTAGCGTATGGCCTTGGGGAATTTTTCGGTTTTGTACAGCCAATGAAATAGTGATTGGGTGAAACAAGCAGAAGATAGGAGGAGTCATTGATTGGTTACTTTTGTCATGTGATTTTGACAACGTTGCAAGGAGTATATTTTTGCACCAAATTTCTAGATGTTAAACAATCTTCACGTTGCTAACATTTATGTACTAAAAAAGATCAAGAAAAGATACGCAAACATATACTTCACGAACAACTTAAGTGGTAATAAGGCAAGTAAGGACACCAAAATAACCTAGGAGGAGCTAAACCCACAGAATAATCTATTTTGGAAGCATCAATCGACAATTAGGCAGTTCCAAGAGTTGACGTCTTGTGCGAACGAAACTTCGGTCGTAGATGTATAAATAACTCTTGGCTGCCCTATTCCGAACAGTTCGCCGTTTGTGCAGACTGCAAAGCAACGTGGCAACAAAGCGTGAAACGGTCGCCCAGGGAATAAGTCACTCCCGGCGGCGAGCCAGGAAACATGAACAGGTGCCGGTAGCGTTTCAAACATTAGTGTAGCGTTAACAGTGAAAGCCGACATAAGCAAGGTCCGTAAAGGCCCCATGTTATTGATATGTTACTGCAATTTATGACCCTTACGGCGCCTGTCAAACACAGTCTGGAACATGCACTGTTGCTCTTCAATTTTTCTGTATCAGCTGCCAATCATCATTCGCACATTTTTTTTCTATTTTCGATGACATCACGTGAAACTTACAACATAAGCGCACAAGACATGATCACGTGACTACGCGTTGTGTGAATCAGCGACAATACACTGAGCAACTGACATGGGTGGGTTTCTTGCCCGCCCCCGTGCTCCTCATCCGCAACCGGGGATCTCTTGTTTGCCGTGTACACAGAAGTTAACAATGGCCGGTGCCTTGAAAGTCGACGGCAGTAAATGTTTATTGACTGACAAGCGACCGCGATTATAAATTCAATTCGCCAAAACGCCGCCTCCAAAGTCGTGATGACAACAAGTACCGGTTCACTTCATATCGAAGGTGATTTCGGTAAATAACGTTGCGCAGCTATCCAGCGAGCGACGTTCACGGCCGGGTGGCCGCGGTTCACGTCACGCATGACGTCAGGCGGAGCTGAAAGCGCGCGGTAAACAGGCAAGACAAACACGAGTTCGTGATGCTCCCCAGTACAAGGGTAAACGTGCTGCAATGCCGATGAATGAAAACCAATAAAAACTGTTTCCGCAATAACTATATATGCAGTCATTTGTTATGCGAAGAACACAAACAACTGAAAAAACACAAAACAAGGTAACGGGTCATACACGAAACCAAGGAAACCCGGCAAACACAACAAACCATTTGGTAGCCTCAACAAGTTACCACACTTCGCCGGTCTTTTATTCGGGCAGTTAGGACTGCAAACTCCCTCTATCAACAGACGGGCAATGGGGGACACCAGAATCACGTACGGCCTGTCAGAGGCGCTTCAACGGCCACATCGGTGAATGCTTGACCCGGGGCATCAACGAAACGAGATTAGCGGCACCTTCATCGCCAGTCAAAGCAAGCAGAGGGGTGGTCCGTTGTTCGGGCACAAAGAGGGCAGCCATTTGTTGTGATAACACGCGTGCACGGACGCACGCGATAGAACAGAAGCGATTCAACTGACCAGCCAGTGCTGGTGAGCGGGTGGCTGTTTGTTCTACAGCTCAACTGCAAACAACAAACGTTACCTTCTGAAAAACTGTGTCTATCGTCCTACTGTGCTTTCCATTCCTTAACGCAACAAATTACAAACAATCTTCCTAATGCATACAACCGTTACTTATTTAAAGCAATCCTTATTCCATTATCAGATACTGATATAAACTTTACAGAAACGTTTAATACTATACTCTGCAATAAGTCAAACATCTGCTTGCACATAAGGTTGAATAGACTTACAAGAGGCTCTACTAGGCGAGCCCGCGCGCATTCTGCACAGCACACACGCCAAGCGCTGGCACAAAGGCCGCGGTGCAGGGAAAGGCACGCCCGGCGATCGACAAACCCGAGCTTATGAACTGATAGGCAGACAGCCCGAGCAAACAAATGCTGACAGGCCAGCGCAGCTCTCTGTAGCTCTCTGGGCTGCACACGTCGCTGTAATAATGGCGCCGTTTTTTCCTCGACGGGCGCTTGCGGCCAGAAAAGAACGACCACTAAGCCACGAGGGCGAAGCGAAAAAATCTGCGCGCGTTAAATCGTGCGACGGGTGAGACGTCGCTAAAATGGGAGAAATTACGTCGATATGTCGCGAAATATTGATATAAGAAGGAAGTGGATCCTTGTATACCGAACACAAGCGATTTAGACACAACCACTATGAAATGTGGCAATGAAAATGTTTCGCCATGAAGAAACAGACGGACATTGAAGGTATCTGCAACCCATGTTTTGCGGTTGTGTTAACGAGTTAGTGTGCATCGTTTCAGTTTCTACAATTGTGTTAACTAAATGCAAACATCTGCTTTTGCAAAATAACGCGAATAGGGTTTTCGATTATCGTAGGTTAAGTGAATGAAATAGGGAAAGGCGAACAAATTTCCGAATTGCTCCAAACCAAAGTTTTCTTGTTTAGTGCCTGAAAACAGTTGTTTTACGATTGAAAATCCATAAACACATGGGAAAAAGAAATGCGGAAAGCCACCCAATGTTCTTTCTTTGTTACAAAATTATTATTTCCGACTAACAAATTCGGTAGTGTAATTACGAGAGAATGTGTAAATGGTGATAAAGTAAAGAGCGGATAAGCGCAATTTGGTTTTTGACATAAAAGTTCCGACACAACGACAAAGGTTTCTTAAAAGAAAACACATACAGTTTAAAGCTCTACACTGCTACGATCTCAGACCCCTAAAATAAATAAATTAAGCGCATTTTAAAAGGATTCTTCAAAACATTTTTTTGTGATTTTAAATCTTCAATTTTGCAGTTTAGGGTTTCTCTTCAACCTTTTTAGTAACGTGCAAATGTAGAGCTGAGTGAAACGGGATTAATTGGCATCTCGTCATATTCACTGAAACCGCCATACGTTTAAACAAAGTCACAAGCAATCGCCGTATTCCCTCATCCTTATTCGCCAACGCTGATAAGTTGGCTTCCGTTTTGACTTTGAACCCACCTACGCCTTATGCTTTTCCTATGTGCTACTTGAAACCTTTGCTGCTTTGAGGGCCTACGCGATATCTGACGTCATCATTGGCGGGTGTATAGCAAGCCCACGGAAAACGCCAATTACCGATTGCGGCACAATGGATTCGCTTGTTTCGGGCGCAGAGGCGTGGGATTGATGCGGTTTGGCAGCGACGCCCTATAAAGCTTCCTCTATGAAGGAACTTGCTGCCTTCTGATCAGGAATTCGACACTTCAAGTGCATTGGTTTATGGAAAAGATGAGGTGTAGGCTAAAACGAAGGAAGGTTACTTTTTTTCCAAAAACAATTAAATTCTGTAAAAAAACTCGGATTTTTCGTCGATTTTTAAAAAATACGCGACACGTATTAAGTGTTCCATGCGAACAAATATACCAGTCAAAAGCTGAAAAAATAGGCAAAAAAATGAAGCAGTTCGGATCGATTTTTGGTTCAAAAACGGGGCGCGCCCTACAAAAAAACGCGCGATTTTGCGCAACGATGCGAACAAAATGACGCGGAGCGGCGGTTGGTCACGTGATAATCTCCTTTCGAGGAAAATGGTTCCAACAAGTTTGAACGTGACGTCTGAGGCGACGGTATTTATGCAATGTCTGCAGCCAAAATGGATCCGCCGGCGTTTAGGCGCGATACTGAGATAGCGGCGGAGCCTTGTTTTATTGAGAGCGCTTCGGTGTACTCCATTTTTTTACGCTCTGCAAACTGTTTCGCCTCAAAGACGTGGCAAGATAGGAAAGAAGAGTAATCGTCGGAAATATTTGTGGTCCGTTGCCGGTATTAACGGAAAACTGTAAGACGTGGTTTACCACGTTGACTGCAGCTTGGTGTTTTACACACAAAAAATATTAAAAAACAAACATAATTGCCTCTAAAAATGCATCGTCGTAAATATAGATTAAAGACACAATATTAAAACACCCTTGAGCAATGAACAGTACAATTTGTGCATTATTTTGTAAAATCGCCTAACGCGGGATTCGGTGGCAAATTCGAGGATTAAATTTATCGACAAACCTCTAAAAATAACAGAAATATAACTCAAACAAACGATTCGTCGACCAACAGACATCGATCTTATTGCGCTGTCGCAGTTTTTCACGCATCGAGCCGCAAACGATATCGTGCTTAAAAAAATGTCCGTTGCTCCTGCTTGAAAAAAATGGCGGCCAAGAGATGAAAGCGACTGATAGAGGCGCGTGACGTTTCGGGCGCGGTGAAGCGTGACGGCGGCGGTCAATTTGGCGCGATCAAGTGCAGGAGCGGAGGTTGAAAATGCCAGCCGAGAATGTCAAGGCCGAACGAGTTGTGGGAAAAGAGCAGATGCCTAATTATATTTAGGCGCTAAGGGTTTGAAAAGATTCAAGATAATCTTTAATTAAAATGAGCCTCTTGATGGAAAACATTTGAAAATAATGAGAAAAACACTTTATGCGACCCCGGATCACACAAAGTTACAATGTTAAGCCAGGTTTTATTAAAAACAGGTCAACACAACCTCCGTTGTTACAATAATGCCTTTTTGACAAAAAAACTTATAAACCCGTTTGACCGAGTAATATGGGAACATGCGTTTGCAGCCAAATTAGCAAAAATTATCATCGTTCTGGTGAGGATCACATTGTAAATTCCTTTACCCTTACTATACTAGATAATGGCATTGGGTGGCTAACGAACAAATAAACAAAAAAGTTAACATCGTTATAATCGGAGGCGCGGATGCGGTTGCAGATATCTTGACATTGGCGATGCCTCCGTCAGTCCGTGGGACTTCGGTGGGATCGAGAGCGGTTTTCCAGGAATGGTTGGTCTTATCTCAGCGCCTGACGCAATTGAATTTGTTTGAAGTGCTCCAACAAGAGGCAAGGAGAGCAAACGTCCGCCGAAAAGCGCTCGGCGAGCTAAATCGTAAACACACTCGGGTGTTTGCATAATTTACGAGCAACGCTTTCAACTTGTGTCCACAGGCAATACACGCCGTTGCTCGGAGCGACACACAATTTTTTCTATGATCGGAGCGTCATGGCGGCCCTTTGGCCTCGCAAGTCGCCGGCGAATTTTGACAGACGCAAATGGATTAATTCATAAATATTGATGTCGTTGGACGTCTGTCAAGTGTACCCGGCCTGGTCATTGCCATACTCCACGTGGTGAGTTAATTGAATCCAGGATTTACAACAAAAATTGCTATTAGCTTTGCACATGACAATATAACATGTTCTGAAACTTTGCCTTTCTCTAATTGGATATTGGCTGGCTTGCATTTGTGAACTTTGGCAGTTTTCAGGTACTGTTTATGAGCACTTGATAGCCCTACCTGTCATTTTTTATAACATCTTAATTACTGCATGTCATGCTTGAAGGGTCACATAAGGAATTTCAACAAAAACACCAGGACACAGCAGATTTCTAAATAATCTTTTGCATAACTGATTCAATGTCAATGACACTGATACTTTAAAAGAAGGTACAAGCCAAAATGCTGTTGTTGTTTTTCTGGCTCTGAGTCACATCCCACAAAAGTTCCCCTTTTTGCTGAATGCTGCATTTAAAAGGACAATAGACTGACAGATAGGGCCCTGCCATACTTCCTGTTGTCTAGATTCCATACATGTGGCTGTATGGGACTTAATATTATTAGTGGTAGTGGTATGGAAATTATGCTAAATATTAGTTGTTGTTTGTTTTTTACACAAGTAAGTTAGTCATGCGGCATACAAGCACACATAAAGTAATGAACATTCCTTTGAAATGAAATGATAATGCACTGTACAAACCTATTTGATCAAATAACAACTCACATTGCAGTTAGTTACATAGTAAATGTACATATGCTACCAATGGTATTTGTACTTAAAAGGGTTATTTTCAATTTATAGACCTTTATATTTGTTTCCCACTTTCATGTTGGAGTACCATTTTATGAATATATAGAAGTGGTGTTGGTGTAAAACAGTGTCACAAAAATGTCATATGTTTTGTGTCAAATTGGTATTTTAACTGAAAATTTTCATACATACATTTTCATACCACTGTTTTTCATTAAATTACATTGAAGTAATGCAGGCTAATAACATTAAATCATCAAAATAACAAAGTATATTGAAACAGTTACCAACCAATATTAGTTGATTTTTAAAACAACATGATTTATTACAAACACTAACCGACCTGTTTAACCTATACAGTCTTCTAAACTAAAAAACAATGTAAACACACTGTTACTTTCTACTGTTATACATACTTTTACAAGAATTTGCATCCTAGTAGCTTACTGTTTTCTAATCATTCCCAAAATTATTCAGGGCAGAAACTATCGATTTAAGTAACTGCTTTTTAATTTGTCTGCATCAAAAGGCACAGGCCATCTGCTGTGGGCATTTTAACTAATACTAATCAATACATCAGGCTTTTCATTGCACACAGCACGTATTTAAGTGCTGGACAATTTTGCGCACAGAATGCAGCAGCGAGCAGATTAATATTTTTAATACTCTGCTGCCTCCTAGGGGTTGTGCAACACACAAAAACAAATTTTCCACTTTTTATAAAAAATACTTAATTTGATAAGCGTTTATTTGAGACAATTGTAGGTAATTTTATAATTTATAACTATTTTCTATCAAACACAGAAGTTATTCGCATCAAACATCTGTTTTGTTTTTGAAATACAAAAAAATGCTACCACATACCATCACAAAACCACTTGTTTATTTAATAAAACATCAATTAATTGAATTTATATTTTTTATTTGTGGAAATATATCATTATTACTTATTTGTAAGAGTACTTTAATTTGAAATTCTTATTTGTAAATAAATTGCATGCATGAATAAGCGATTATGCATCGATGCAAAACATCCAATGTTGCTATGGCATCGTTTGACTCACAAGTTGGATACTGTATTTTTTAGGTTCGAAAACGTTTTTGTGACAAAGAACAAACTTTTAAGATCTTTAAGATGAAGTCATTTGAAGGAAGAAATGAAATTCGATTTAATAACTCGGGTGGAAGATGTCTGTTAGAAAACTGGGTTGAAGAGGTAATCAACCAAAAACCTACATCAATTCCAATTCATGTGTTACCTTGTTTACAAAATCATAACAAATACGAAACAACTTGAGGGATATTTATTTGTCATCATTTTGACTCTTTAAATAGGGAGTTGTCGGCCATTATAGGGCTGTGGGGTGTCCAACCAACTTTACTTTGAAAAGCTTACAGAAACTTACCCCAAAGTGAATTGGTTCTTTAATTTAGCAACACTAGCAGCAAGTTTCGTGGTTATATATATATTCTAATTAAATTACACATTATTGGAAACACCAATGTAAAGCCATAATTTGAACCAGACCACAGTTTTTGACAGACAGGTATCTGAAAATGATCATAATAGTTAACTGTTTTAGCTTGTTTCTGATCAAATAAAAGGAGGTGTGTGCTTATTATAATAACGGTGTAGCTGCGTCTACCATCCCTCCACCAATTGTACCCTCAATTTTGTCATGCATTTTAACGTCTGAACGTTGCGCAGCTATTTCCGGCCTGGTGAATATTTTAGCGCAATTGTGCTGCTACGAATTTGCCCGGCGAAATAAACTCAACTCAACATATATACTGTAATAGAGCCATTTATTATCGGTCACATCTAAAACTGCGGGCCCACTTGGATCACTTGGCCCAGCACTTCATGCAATTAAAAAACTGCGGGCCCACTATATCCAGTGCTTGTCGCGTCTTTCGTAAGTACAAAAACTGCGGGCCCGCTATATCCATTGCTTGTCGCGTCTCTTGCAAGGAAAAACTGCGGGCCCACAATATCCATTGCTTGGCACGTCTCTCGCAGGGAAAAACGGGCCAAGTGCTGGGCCAAGCGGGCCCGCAGTTTTAGACGTGACCCATTTATTATTGCAGTTACATATTACATCAAAACGTATTAATTGCTTTGTATTTATTTTTTGAAATCCCTTTTTACTAGAGAGCTGCTGCATCCCTAGAGCCAACAGATGTGAACTCTGAATGTACAAGCAGTGCTCAGTTGCATCGCCATGGCCATAAAGGCCTCCTCACAATAAACCTTGAGGCCAATGCCGCAAAACTCACTACTGTCAGAGAATCTTATCAACAACCAAGATTTCCAGAAGTGAGAACACGTGGCAAAAAAGAAGAGCTTGTTGAAAAAATGTTGTACAATCAAGTAGGGTAGGTAGTAATTTATATGTAGTCAAATATTGTGTTTTTAAGTTTTTATTTTTTCTAAAATAATAAATATTACATACATACGTGCTTACCAAAAGTAAACAGTATTTAAACATATTTTGTACAAAGTTAATTATTTTTTGTGTTACATAACTACTGCATATTTATCACATATGAAGACTGATGTGTTACCAATTACAGTAAAAAGCTGAAATAGATTTTTCAGGTGTATTTAAACACTCACTGTGGTGAATTTTTACCAAACATATTTTAAGTAGTTAAAAAACATGTGTAACCACATTATAGTTTTTGCATAGTTCATGGTTCAGATTGAGCAGGTAAAAATCAAGCACTGTCCTTACGTTTAGTGAACAGACCCACCGAGAGTTCAACCCACCACCCCCAGCAACAGAATTCTTAACAATAAAACAGCAGGATTTTGATAAACCTGACTTTGTTTCCACTGTACCACCTCCTACAAAGGTAGGTAATGATTTGTGTATGGGCCATGACAAACAGGTCTGTTTACCAGATCACAAGTACTCATTCCAGTCAAGTATCATAGAAGACAGGCCAAGTCATTGAGATTTATAAGGGCATGTTATCGAAATCCAGTATAATTGTAATGAACAATGTAACGGCCCAAGTAAACAAAAAAGTGATGTGTGTTTATCAAAAAAGTGATGTGTGTTTAAAGTGTTTGACATTTTAACGATAAAGCATGTCACTTTTATTTTTAATTGGTCCAGTATATTTCTCAATATAATTAAGAACAAATCTGTGAATGATTTTTCTATATACCTGGTTTGCAAAATTACAGTTCCACAAATAACAGTTAAAGAATCTGTGTCAGGTGCCTCATCTACCACTTTTATAACATGTGTGAGGAAGAGCCCATTACAAACATGATTTCTTTTAAATTGTCACTACACTTTCTAATGTTTTTGTTTTTTTCTGCAACATCATTTTGTTTTATTTTACCAGGACCACAATGTCAATACTGAGCAATCTATTACCTTCTGGTCATCGCACAAAGACAAGATTCATGTATGTATTTTAACAGGATATAGGCGATACAGAGAGGCAATTTGACCAAACAATAGTATTTAGGTTTACATAAAGAACAGAAGTTGTGTTTTGGTTTCAAAAGTTAACTTTATTGAAGGAATTTGAAAACAGTGTTTATTGTCACATGCTTTGCAAGTACTAAGGGCCCTGTTAAAGTGTTGCTTATGCAGTTCTGTTAAAAAAATGCTGTTGCAACATATGCATTTAAGCATTTAAAAATTTTGGTACAATGTCATATTTTTTATCATTTGGCCTGATTTTTAACATAAAATTTTTATTTTATGTATCAACATTTTACATCAATGGTTGTTTAAAGTGGGCCTCAGCACACCCCTAGAGCATAGGCAATTATTAAGGGATTACTGAAGAATAAATGGGCAATTGTGGTCACATAAAGTCCAGAGGTAATAAAGTTTTGTACATCAATTAGGATTTTTTAGAATAAACAAACTGTTGAGTTTATTTCACTAGTTGAAAGAAAACATAGCGGCACATTTGCACTAATGCAATCCCCAAGCAGGAAATTGCTGCATAAAGTAAAATGTTATGGAGCACATAGAAGTGGATGGCACAATGGTGGACATCTGCAGTTACACTGTTAATGGAGTTGTTTAGTAAAAAAAAGTTTAAGACACACTATATTATACATCATTTATGTTTTGTGTTGACAGGGAGTTTCCCAAGTAAAAACAAGGGACACACCATTCAAGAAAAACACCGCTTTCAGCAAACCGATTTCAGAGTATCTTGATCAACCCCAACCATATGAACAAGAAGTGTACCCTAATATGTGAAGCTCTTATTTACAATACAGAACATTTTACGCCAAGAAAGAAGGCCAGTGTACATTTTTAAAATATAGTTGCCTGGTTTTTCACTGTCAATGTATATGTATGTTAGGCCTTTGAACAGTGATTTACATCACCAGTTGCTGACCTATAGTTTAACTACACCAGTAAACTGCTGTAGAAAATGTCTTGGAATGGTGCTATATTTTTCTATCACTTGATAAAAGTGTTTGCAGGCTTATGATGCATTAAAATTTGGAACAGTAAATACAGTGAAATGTGTGTCATTGTTAGAAGTCTAAGTCCTTTTTCAGTGTAGTACCACCACATGGTGAGGATTTAGAAACTTTATTTGTATCTATTTCCTCTACACCTTGTCGACTTGCAGTGTCCGAAACATCAGGTGGAAGATGCAAGTATTCAATGACAAACTTTGTCTTTTTGAGTTCAAATGCAAAGTCCAGCGTTTCAGGCACATAAGGCAGCAGTGAATTTAGACACAACAATTTTCTCATCTTAAGGAGACCTAAAAAGAATTTAGATGTTTAAAAAAGCAGTTAGACCAACAGCAATATAATCACTAACATTTCGTAAATTAATACAAAACAAGTTCTTCTAAGCTTATCATGGTTTTACTGTGTGTTTTCGCTGGCCTAAATAAGATCTAATTCAACCTAACCATAAGTTTTTGCAGCTCATGTTTGTGTTTTATTTCTTAACTTGTGTATAATTTAATATTGCTGTTTCTCGTTTTTTGATACTCAAGATGGCTGTTACTTAGATGAAATATATACATCTTAAAAAACAGTAGATGAGTTTCTGGTGACTTGTGATTATAAAATATACTACACATACTTTATAGCTTACCATGGTATTGCTTGTATAGTGGGTTCTTCTTCTTGCCTTCAAAAGACTGCAGCTCAACTGAACAGTCACAAAGTTGCCTAAAAGTTTCTACTTGTGTCGATGTGTACAGATTAGTGGGTATGGTAATGCAACATACCATAAGAGACTGCCTGGCCAATGCCCGTAAGCAAAAAAGAAACTTATTAATCTTCATTGCTGTTTCACTGTCATTTTCACCCCACATAGGTGACCCAAAGTTTGTTATGGCCACCCTTAGTATGTTAAGGTTCTTTTCGTTGCCCACATCAGTGTCAGATGGTGCAGCATAGTTGTTGGTGTCAATTTTGATCTTGATTTGCTGCAGTGTGTACCTGTATGCATAATAATGGTTTAATAGTAGTTTATCAATATGGAGCCAAATTGTTAAATGATGGTAATTCACTGATACAAGTAATTTATCCGTTCTGGTAACTGTTGATCAGGTTTATGATACACAATATTGTACACAAAAAAACATACAGAAAATATCTGGTACTATATGTATGTGTAAAACTATCTAGAATGTTAAATGTCAGTTATTTCACAATCATAGCATTCAAGTGGATATAAAAAGGCAAATCAACCAGAAGTTCACTCCATTTTAATAGAGATAAACTGTTTTTGGGGGCATAACAGTTACCAAAAAAACATTTGGGGCCCAAGTTGTAACCGATTGCATTTGTGATGCTACTTTAATGCACATCAAACTTGCACAACACAGAAAGCATAATTTTTGTGCACCTGAAAATGTCTTTTATTTCCTTGTCAATGGTTTCCAACAAATTTAAGGAATGAACTTCCTTATCAGCAAGCTGCAAGGCATCCATGGTTTTACTGAGATCAAAATGGTGCCCATACCTAGATACATCAGCCACACTCTTCTGGGCTTTAGGAAGATCATGATATCGAATTGCAATGTTCATTTCACCACTACCAGCCTCTCTGGAAACTTTTTCCATGGTTGTGGGCATGGGAAGTTGTAATAGAATTTTTTGTGGCTTTTCATTTCTAGTGATAAGGTATATTCCATGATTGCATGCAGTTCCTTCAGCTAAAAAGTATCTGAAAAATAACGCAATTTTGCAACCATTTTTAATGGTGATGATAAAAATCCTATCATAGGTCCAGATTTATCATCAATAGTGCTGTTAACCTTGCTATATTACAACCAGGGTTTATATTTGGCCCAAGATTTCTTACCATTTGGAGGACTTACAACATGTTTGCACACAGAAAACTTAACAAACATCAGTCAAAAGTTGCTCAACATATTAAAAAAAACTGCAATGCATTTAAATTGTATGCTTTCAAGACATGCTGTTTAGAGTATGAATAAACCATAAATAAGATAATTACGACACTTCAATGGACATTGCATAATTCTATGTTTGCAAGTTCTCTACTTTTAACCCTTGTTAGCCAAGTTAGTATGTGAGAAGAAAAAAAATCATGGGTTACCAGTCTGCAGAGTATGGCAATGTGCGCAAGTTGTTTCTTTTACTATTTTTTCCTGTGGCAATTTGGCACAAAGCACAGCCTGGTCCTAGTAAAAATGGTTTTGCACGAGGAATCAAGGGTCATATAAAAACACATGTGGTCATAGTGGTCCTGTGATCTTGCTGGCAACAGCCATGTATTCTGCAGACTGGATCAGTTGTATTTTGATAATACAACATGCTTTATTGTTCAGTTTGTAGTAAACTCACTTGCTAACTATTCTCGCAAATCGGTTTGTATGATCTTCTTCGATCAAAAGAACAGTGCCAACTGGAAGACCTCCTCCAAGTAACGCATCAAGCGACGGAATTCCGGTCGATGTAAGCAAAAGTCCGTTGTTGGTCGAAGGTTGAGTACCAGGAATAGAAATACCGGACTTCTTCGTGCCCTTTTTTGTAAAAGTAACCTTTTTCATTGCTTTGGGTTTGCGTTTACGGCAGCTAGAGTGGAAAAATGTAAACCGAAAACTACATTACGGGACAATCACGTTTTCCAATTACAAGTTGTGTATCCGGGAAATCACCTTCCAAAATTAAATCGATCATAGAAATCATCAAAACCTCACATGTGTTTTTTTATGTCCAGAACATGAAGGGTTCTTTCGTTTCGTAAAAACGGCTTGCTTGCTTTGTTTTATGTGCATTGACCTTTTCTTGTCGACGTCCTAAGTTTCCTTCTCTGTTTTGTTTGATTCGCGGAAACATACGTTTACTGTAATCAGGTGATAAAAAGTGCCCTTGTATTGTGGCCATTACTGATTTGTTTTGAACTATGGAAGTCGAAGGAAACTTTGAAGACCTTGGACTTAATCAGTGGATTTTAGATCACCTAAATCACCTGGGGTTTAGGCGACCATCTCCAGTACAATTCAACTGCATTCCACCTGCTCTACAAGGTAGGTGTGCACAGTTATTTGAACATAGAGCTTAATCACCATGCCAAAAAGTATCAACTATATTTAGTCAGTATGTTTGTTGTATTATAATGTATATATCTTAAGGTCGTGATTGTTTTGGGTGCTCAAAAACTGGAAGTGGAAAAACAGCTGCTTTTGCATTACCTGTTCTACAAAAGCTCTCAGAAGATCCATATGGAGTGTTTTGTCTTGTTCTCACTCCTACAAGAGAGCTGGCATATCAAATTGCTGATCAGTTTGCACTTTTAGGAAAACCAATCAACCTCCAGCATACTGTGGTGGTTGGTGGAATGGGTAATTGTTTAATGTTATGTTTTTGCTGTTGATTCATTATTGCGTTTGATATATTGTGTATTTTTTTTATATTTTTAGATACTTTACAGCAAGCTGCTGCACTAAAGAAACGGCCACATGTAGTAATTGCAACACCAGGGAGGCTGGCTGATTTGCTTCGAAGCTCAGAGGGAAATGTGAACCTTAAAAAGATAAAGTAGGTTTAGGTTGTTCATTCACATGACAATAGTCTTTAATGACTAAGTACTAAGTGTGTATGGGAATATTGAGGTTTCATTGTGCTTCACTTGAATAAATTTGCTTCTTTTTGTATTGTCGGAGTTTTCAAAATCATAAGTGCCTGTGTTTGATAAAGATTTCTGGTTTTGGATGAGGCAGACCGTTTGCTAGATAAACTCGATGGTGATTTTTCTGAAGACCTGGATGTAATTTTTGAAGCTTTACCAAAAGAAAGGTGATTTTCTGAATTTAGGTGTATGCCTGTGTTTGTTGTTTGAAAACTTATGTCTCCTGTTTGTTTAGGCAAACCCTTCTCTACAGTGCAACTCTAACCGACACACTTAATGAACTTCAAGAATTGTCAACAAAGAAACCATTTTTCTGGGAAGCTGAAAAAACGTAAGTTGTGGTATAACATTTTCATAATCCCAACTTACCAGCTGCATTATGTTGGATCTATTAACCTCTTTCTTTTGCAGAGTCTCTACTGTTGATCAATTGGATCAGCGCTACATTCTGTTACCTGAGCATGTCAAAGATGGATATCTAGTTTACATTTGCAAAGATCTAATGGAGAAATCTCCCAATCATTCGATTATGATTTTTACTAAAACATGCAGGTATACACTGCATTCAGTGGCAAAAACTGACATGTCATTGTAACAAATAGGTCATTAGCCTAGTATCATGTACCTTATGACCTCTAAAAGCCTATTTACCAATATTATGTAATACTAAAAAAAATTGTAAAGAAATTAAAACTTTTGCATTGCAAAAATACTTGCTTGAGATGCAAACTTTTGCTCATTGTGCTGTGCAAAAGAATCTGTACCTAAAAATGTTTGTTTGTTAAACTGAAGCTGTTTTAAAGCTTTAACTTTGGGGGTCAACTTGTCTACTATTTTGCAGAAACTGCCATGTTTTAGGAATGCTGCTACAAAAAGCTGGCTTTGATTGTGTTGTTCTACATTCTGGAATGAAACAGCGGCAAAGACTTTCTGCGCTTGCTCGATTTAAATCCAGCAATATTCGTTTATTAGTTGCCACAGATGTAGCTGCCCGTGGTCTGGACATTCCTCTTGTTCAGGTGTCTACCATTTTATTTTCAAAAACATGCCGTGTTTTCAGACAACAAAAAAATGTTATTCACTTTAAAAATGTATTACTTGTTCTAATGTACTTTTTTGATTTTATGCAACACCTTCTGCTTCTCTTATTAACACACAAAGCATTTTTTCCGTTCAAAATTGCATTTTAATAATAAAGTTATCTTAAAATTGTAAGACATGTGATTGTTTTTTTTAAAAAATGACTTGAAGATTGAGACACACAGCATAAACAAATTTTCTCCATGTTTATTTATTGTACAGGTTGTAATTAATCACAACATACCAGGACTTGCAAAGAACTACATCCATAGGGTAGGAAGAACAGCTCGAGCTGGAAGAAGTGGTATGGCTATTTCCCTTGTCACACAATTCGATATCCATCGTGTACAAAGTATCGAAGAACACATAAGTAAGTGCTTTTCAGAGAATGGTTTATGTATGTAGTCATTGTTAGCCATTTTTTAGTAGGTTGTAAATCGATAAAAACGTTTAAAAGCTGTAGACTGTTAATTTTTGTAGATACCATGCAATCGGTAAACGCCATTTACGTATCATTTTATTCTCCCGTTATGAATGTCCGAGATAAACACAAAAACTTCTACAAAGTACGAGACAAGTTTACGCAAGCCATGTCATTTCGTACCTGTGCGTTGCCATAACGAAACTTAAAAAAAGTAAATAAACTTCTAAAATAAATAGTGATGGGACGATACCAGGTTTTGAAGCGAGTACCGATACCGAGTACGAGTACCACATCTATATACCTTCGATACCGAGTACCGAGTACGATTACCGAGTACTTAAGTACAGTGTTGTACTTAGTTGTATATCACCTGCTAATTTATCTGCCATGGCCGGCGTACAGGCGTGCACACACACATGCAGAAAAAAGTAATCTCCATAAGATAGCAAAAAAATACGTAACCTGGCGGAACTTTTTCCCAAATTTGTACTGTCCGAAGCATATATTGGCACAAAGTTTCCAGTGTTCTTATAGTGTAAATCGGCCTTCGGTACTCGCACGTTGGTATCGAAAACTGAGACAAAATATTTCGATACCGAGTACGAGTATCGATACCACTGAAATCGTTCGATACCATCGATACCGAGTACCGAGTACCGGGTACCCGTCCCATCACTAAAAATAAAACAGAAAATCGATTAGAGAGTGCCGCGAAGTAAATTGCCTTTCAAGGTGTTGTTGTACTGACGTAAATTACGCCGCCCACATCTAAGTTATTTGTAATATATCGAAAGATACCAAACTAAAGGAATACGATGTTGATGAAGACGAAGTTTTGCGAATTTTAACCAAAGTAAACATCATGAAACGGGAAGCTGAACAGGTGGGGAAAATATTGGTCAGAGCTAGATTGTGTGCTGCGTACTTTTTGTCAAATTAGGTTTTGTTATTGCAGAGGATGGACAATGATAAATTTGGCGAGAAGAAACGGACAAACAAACGAAAAGCGCTTATAATGGAAGGAAAAGTATGGACAAAAGTTATTATTTTGAAGTAAAATGTGTATAACAACATCATCAGTTGTTGCCATTCTAAAAACAACTAGAAAAGTGGCTTTCTGATATACTTCCATTTTATATATTCTATACGATATTTACCAATTTACTAGACTATACACAATTTTATCTACATACATGATTGTTTTTGCAAGCAAAAACGAATGGGTCCCCACACGCGTGTTTATGCGGATTTACGGTAAACCTATGTGGCGGTTATTTTTATATTCTTAAGGACAAATTTTTCACAAAGCATAAACTTAACTTTAAAAGTTCCTTTCCGTATTCTTTTAGCATCATTATTGTCATATAATTACATAAAATCAGTGAAAAAAGAACGGGGAAAATACATTCAATTTAATCTCTTGCTTTGACCTTGATATTGTCGTTCAAGTTCAGTTTTTAAACACAAATTTTCCTAGTAAGCCTTAACTGTTGTATTAGACACTATAAAAAAAGTCGTTTGCTACAAAGGTATACATAACAACTTGTTTTTCACTTAACTTTGTTTCGCAAAAACGACCGTGTAATGACCTTTTGACACTGTTTTTAATGGCATGCAGTCCTTAGTGTTCAACAATACCGTTCGGCCTAATTTATACATGACTTAAGTACTGATTCTTGAATTGATTTGTCAAAAATAAAGAAGATACGTTATGACGAAAAATTCGTAACGGTGTTGTAATGCCTACAAGTTGACCTTTAGTGACCGGTGGTTACGAGACGGCCAAGCTGACAACGAGAATTTAAAGACCATTTATCACGGCGTTCGAAAAAGTTAAGTTTATTAAATTCCATATTTATGTTGATCAACGATGTTTTGCCTGACATAAACGAAACCGAAGTACGTTTATCGAGTTCGAATTACGTCTTAGGTGTAAAACCTGCGCCAAAACTGAAAATGCGCGTGATAACTCAATAAAACGACACAGCATTGCTGCACAAAAGAACAGCTGATTACTAATCACCGAAACGACTGTCTCGTAAAAGTCTGTCCAGACGTCAAGCTGAGCACTCCCGCTCTGCCGCCTTAATCGTAAACCAGTGAATTCCTCCCTTGGGACTTATATCTGACTGATAGCGTACACATATTATGGGTTGTAAAGGTAACTGGCAAAATTTTAAATACTAAACGAATACCCTGCTTAAACAATTGTTAACTTTTTCAAATATTTCTGCACCATAGGGCATGTATTTCTGCCTTAAAACTAAAACCGATTATTTCGGGGTTTAAACGGTAAAAATTTGGTGAATCCGAAAAAAATATACAAAATTCTTTGAAAAACTTTACATTGCACCAAACAACAAAGCATGAAACTCCAAGATGCTGTACTTTAGTCAGTAAAGCCATTTCAAAAAAATTACGTTTTGGGGGCCTGTGGGTGAACCGCTGGGTCAATCGGAGTCAAACTTCAGGAGGATCAAATTTGGATTATTAACTAACATCTCTGTAAATTTGAATAAATTTGGAGCACTCTTACTTGACCAAACGCGTCTCACAAGCCAGCGTTAGACAGAAAAAAGAAAAAAAGAAAAAAAAATACGGACAAAAACAATATGTGTCCCCTTCAGGGAAGGGGACCCATAAATAGCTTTGTCTCTATTATTGTTACATTACCTAAAGAAATACACAGACTTGTGCTGGCAATTTTAGCTGTACTAGATTTAAGTAGTATCTGGAACCGTTTGTATTGAGTGCCTGTAGTTTTTCTGCCTTCAACTGACACAACGGCTTTTGCTTTTTGTTGTTAGAATCCGGAAGCAGAAGCCAAACGAAAGCGAAATGAACGAATCGCCCGCATCAAGGCTGAACGTAAAGAGAGAAACCAGCTGAAAAAGGCACAAGTTCCAGAGACAAAATGATGAATATGTGCTTAAATTTCTTTGGCGGTCGTGAACAGCCCAAAGGTGTTTTGTTTTGACGTTGGTGTACCACAGAGTAAACAAGAGGGATTTTCTGCCGAAAAGTCGTACTTCAATAAATTAAAACGTTATGATTGAGAACTTATCCAAACACCTTAAACATTGGTTTAAAATAGTTTTACTGGTCTGTGCTATACAAATTCAAACCCCCCCCCCCCCCACCATTTCAAAGCAGCATACAACGATCTTATGTCTAAAAATGCGCACTGCAAAACACTTTCGTTCATGTACGACACCTATTACATTTGGGACAAAGCTTGATGTAACTTAATCTTGCAATGATGAAACTACAAACCGCGATGCCCCAGATGAGTAGTAATATGTTTTTTTACATTTAGTGCATTGGATTAGTTATGACCGAATATTGGGTAAAAAAATTGTATTAACGCTTCAGTCACATTAGCAGTAAGATTTTTCCGTGCAAAGATTGTTGCTATATTTTCTTTTATATTTTGCATGGATTTGGGGTATCGGGTACCTTTTTGTTTGCCAAACTCTAGCAATGAACGTAAGTTAGAACTTTCATGATCGATAAAACACGTGTTTTGCGGTTATCGACACGAAGTTTAACAATTAAACCTGCTTACCACGAACTCCAATGATTTTTTTACCAGCTATTTATGATGCACCTACATATTAACCGCTTTAATGTGTTGGTTTGCCATAACAATGTGATTGCTTCTTATGAAATCTAACACCGACAAACGTGATGGCCTTGAGCGTAAAACCGCTTAAAGCCTTTAAAGCCAGCCCGACGGTGTTGTCGCAGCCAACAGATGGATCTAATGAACACGAGCAGCATGGACAGTGTATTAATACCTAATGAAGTTAGTTGTTGATAGCAAAAACTGTTTAGCAGCATACAGACAAAAACGTTGAAGGCTATTAACAGAATTAGTAAATGAAGAAATAAAACCTGGATTCTTTAAACTCGGTTCAGATTGATTTTTGGTGCGGAGAAAACGTTAACAGATGAGAAATTTCCATGTATCTAGTCTCCACAATCAAAAACTCAGGTATTAAGATATGCCCAAGTTTGCCTACTTACAGCTAATCCATTTGTTTGTTCTTTAAGCTGGATTTTAAAGTTTACCTTTGGCGTTGGGATCGGTTTGTGGCTGCAACGCAATGTCTTTTCTTCACCGATGACATCTAGCGCGTGCTGGAAGTTACCAGCAAAGAAAAATGCCTCCATTTACCTAGGTTTGTTTTACAAATTACAATTTCTAAACACTAAAAATTTGGGAAGTGGCCCAGACATTCCCATGTACTTGCGGTCTTATCAGCAGAGATACAAAATTTAACTACATAGTAGCAACTAGTCTTCTTACCCTGCTGATCCCTTAGTATTGCTGCTCGCTTAACGTAATGATCTAATGCCATTCCCGTAATTTCGATTTAAACGGTTAGTCACAACGCGCCTACGGCATAGCAATTTTATGTAGCCTAAAGAGTCCACAAAATCATGGTACATGTTCGGATAACATACAGGAATATAATTAAACAAAAATGTCGCTCTACATTACACTGTGCTCTGCTCTGTTTTACACGTGTCTTGTTGGCATAATGTAAATTGTGTAGTAAACATATGCTTTGCAGGTTTAATGTCGAGCGAGAAGTACTTGAATAGCAGAGTGAATTGGATATTAAACACGTGGTTGTCACCGGCTCATCATGACCCTGCTGTAAGTGCAAATAGCATGTTGAATTCATACCTTTATTGTGTCACAATTCTTTCTGAACAGTGAAAATACAGAAATTGTACTAGATGACTCAGCAATTATTGCCATTGCAAAGCCCTATGTTCCGTTGCGCCACCTACCGGAAATTAGCAAACCTATGGTGTGAGTTTCTGTGTTGGTCAGCCGCACATTGGCTAAATTTCATTAGGTGACGCAATGAGCTGACGGTAGGAACCTGGCCGAATGGTCCGGCGCGTCTGACCCACATACAGACATAAAAAACCTTGATCGTGATTTGTACCCGGAAGCGTCCTCGATTCGAACCCCGTGAAAAAAAAAATAAAAAAAAAAATAAAGAATATTAGGATTGGGAAGTAACTAGAGATGTACCGAATATTCGGTTTGCCGAATTTATTCGGCCGAATCGATCATTTTTGCAAAGATTCGGTTTCGGCCGAATAATTTGTTGCGATTCGGCCGAAACCGAATCTTTTACGAACACAAATTTAAAGCGTTAAACGTGTCTTTTCTGCTTATTAAGGTCCAAGCAATCTTTTAAAAGCCCAAACATAACGAAATTGTGTCAATGTTTATCTTTTTCAACACATTATCATTTTTCCCACGGTAGTCAAAAAAAATTAGTAATTCATTGGCAGATTGCCAATCATGCTTAAGGCAATTTTAAACCCCACAGAAGTGAAATAAGGACGAAAAACAACTATTTTGCACTGGCTGCCTGGTAGATAAACATTTTTTTCCCGTCAAACGCGTAGCGTACGACTTCGCGTGACGTCAGAAATGATTCGGTTGATTCGGCCGAATTTATTCGGCAAAACCGCCGAATATTCGGTTTCGGCCGAATCGAAATTTAGCCGATTCGGTACATCACTAGAAGTAACTTCCTTCATGTATGATGTTAGTAACTCTACCAAATTATCTTTAATTGAACAGTGGTTCTTCCCCAGTTGGCCAATACCCCCAAAGGTACTATTAATAGACGCTTTAAGAGTATTGGGGGCATATAGTGAAATAAGATTGGAGTTTTTTTTGTTAATGTGATAAAATTCTGCGACTAAAATCTGCAACGTCCATTTTGTTTTATTTTTGTTCATGTTTGTACAGGTCAAGGTTGAAGTGTATGCAAATTTGCCGCCTGGTCCGAATCCTTTTATCGGCGGAAATCTGACGATAGTTAAACTTCCAGGTGTTGACGACAACATGTACCCGCCAATGAAGAAATATTACTCCATGTTCATGCACATGTACAATGCCTACATAGATGAGTAAGCGGTTACTGATATTAATCGAAAATGTAGTATTTTGCTTGAAGCGTCTTTGTGCATTACTAAAGTTGACTAATTTGCTTCCTGCTAGTTTATAAGCCTTGAGTTCTATTCATGTTATTTTGTTTATTTTCATGGCATTAAAATTTAAACCAGTGTTTTATACAGGAACGGAACGAAACAAATCAAAAAAGGGTTAGCCTATTTTTTTTGCTATTTCGTTTGCGATGATATATTATCATGTCGTAAGTTAGGCTGAAATGAAGTTTTCGTTATATTTTAGTCAACAAAAATATATCTTTGTGGTTTTAACAACCCCTAACCGAACAAAGTTAGAAAATTGCAACCCCTGAAATATTCTCTTGGAGCTGGTAACTACAAGCGCAGCGCAAAAATTCAAAATTTCAAGCATCAATAAATGTTTGAAATAAATGTTTGATTAAAAAATTCAATAAATGTTTGAACCGAGATACCCGATCAAAAAAAATAACGGCATTTCGTTCCGTTTAATTTAGTCTATCGATCGCACCCTGAAGTAAACCCTCATAATCTTTCGTTTCGTTACCGCATGAAACACTGCATTAAACGGCCAAGAAGCGATTCTTTGCAAAATGTTTAAACCAGTTAAAGCATAAGGTGAACGTGAACTATACGATATTATGCAGTTACGAGTGGTTTATGCGAATTGATGATGACGCCTACGTCGATACAAAAAAGTTGGCCAAGTTTTTAAGTCAATATAATTCTTCCAAACCTTTACAAATCGGCTCGCCTGGTTTCGGAATTCCGGGAGGCGACCAGCTGTATTTAAAACCTGGCGAAAACTATTGCAAGGTAAAACACATTTCCTTTTTTTACACGAAATAATGTTTTAGTAAACTAAAATAGTTTACTTTAAAGTTTAAACAGTGTGATTTTTTTTAAATTTTCGCATGTATTGCCAAAGACAAGGGGTGCAACTTTCAGTAAATTTATTTGAATGCCGGCAGGAACTCGGCTCGGCTGACCCATTACACCAGTAGTTCTCAAACTGTGCGTCGCGACGCCCTGGTGCGTCGTTTCAATTTTCCAAGGGCGTCGCAGAATAGTTCCGTTTCGTAACTTTTTGTTGTTGTATCAATAAACCCCACTTTAATAATAAGTTTCCTCATTAACTTTATTTGCTGGTGCGTCGCAAGTCCAGAAAACTTTTCCAGAAACTTTTCCTTTTCCAACACTCTTGCCTTACTTTGTGAATAGCATTTCTGGCAGGCAGTGGTAAATTTTCTCCAGAACTTGTATCCTTATATTTTAGACTGGATCAGGGGTGATTCTGTCCAGACAGCTGCTACGTATGGTAGCTCCTCGTCTTCGTCAGTGTCTCGGCACACTGTACACAAAGCACGACGACGTTGAATTCGGCAGATGTGTCACAAATCTTACTGGGATACTGTGTACAAACGCATGGGACGCATCATGCTTGTTTTACCAAAACTACGACCGTAAAACTCAACCTACGCACATTGAATCCATTTCCAACATACATTTAGGTGCGTATTCTATTCGAATAAGCCTGAAATTTCATCATATTTGGAATATCAGTTATAATAACCTTTCTATCAAAAAGTCAACTGTGTGTAGTATATTATAAAATCACGAGTCAACAGAGACTCAGTACGAGAGATGGAGACAACAATTGCGTTTAATAACAGACTGAAAACTTTGCTGATTTAGATACTGATTTTCAGTCTGCTAAAAAACAAAAGCAGTTAAATGTGGTAAAATAAATTAATAGAATAAAATTAGACATGTTCTATTTGCATGAATTATACAGTTGTTGTCATATTTATACAGAACAGGGCATTATATTTCATTCGAACAAGATGCCCGAGTATCAGTACCGATTCCATTTGTTGATTCTTCGGCTTCGCATCAAAAATGTAATGCAGAAAATAGGTTACAAGAAGAAAGACTTGCATGATCTTCAAAAGGTAATTGATCGACTGCTGTATACAGCATGTATTTGATTTGTCAATGAACACTACCTATATACTGATTTCAGCTTTCTCTGCGGGAATCACCTGTGATATGGAGTTCGTACTACAAGACAAAACGTTACTACTCCGGTAAGACAAAATTAGAAAAACTTCTCATGGACGAGAGGGAAAACTTTTATGTTGGCAAAGCAGAAGAAAAACGTTGTAAACTTCCGACAGTAAACAATATCTCAACAGTAACAGGGTCAGTGTTATCTCAAAGCTACCGGGCAATTCTTCCAATGGGAGTTGAAGAGATATGCTTGTACAGCGTTAAACGGTGGACTACTTACCGCACTGTGTCGCAAACCAGTGTGAAAACAAGACGCTTCTTCGTTGATCCGTTTTTTACTGAACGTGTAGAATTGCACTCCTGTCTCCCAAATTCCACGCCGGTACAAGACAACAAATGTCTCGATACTATGCAACAACAGGATTACGTCACAATATTGGTGCGGCACGAGAATGACCCCACCTTTGACAAGTTTATGTACCAATTGCAGAAAGATGTGCTCGCAAAGGGCGAAAAAGTCAACTTGGTCGTAATGGTTGGTGGCCATTATAACATCCCCGAAAATGAAATGAAAATTAATGCTCTCACAAAAAGATTACACGAGATGAGCACAATGAACTCTAACTCACGTTTTCACTTGGTCACATTTAAAAATGTACAAAGACTTACACACGAACAAATGATATCACAAGCCATTCTTAAAGGTCCTCGTGCAGACAGCGTACTGGTTATTTTCGACGCAGTTTTGCTTGTTAGCATTAGGATGCTAAGACAAATACGTTTTAACACCATACGAGGCAAACAAGTTGGAATTACAACAGTAGCCCGAATAAGCAGTAGCAAAACAGCGACTGCACCACTAATGCTGAAACGGCAAATATTATCTGTCTACAAATCCGATGCATTGGACCTAAAATGGGGATACCCGAGGCAATCAGAAAACACAGTGAGTTAATTAGGACATAGTAAATGTTAAACAGGTCTTTGTGTTGTTACTGACACCAAACCTTGTTTTTAGATCGAACTGGAACCGACATCACAACTAAACATCTTTAAAACTGTTGACTGGCAAGCAGGCTCGTGAAATGGCATTTTGATGTGTTGTTTTTTGCGTAATTTTCTTTATTTGTATCTCTATCTTAAGAGCTTTTAGCAAAAAAAAATATACGTGTACAACAGCAAATATGGTACAACAGCACTTCATGGTCAATGAAATGGTTTTGACTGGAAGTCAACACTATAAAGCTGTTTGGACATGGAGTTTATGATAGGTCATTTAACACACAAACGCCCCTAAACATAGTTTTGACGACTTAATTTATACTAGTTGGTTATAAACCCAATTCTTCTGTTTTAAACTGACATATGAATCTGTTTGCAATTTGCAATTGTGTTACTACGATTTTTTCACCGAGCGAAATAAGCTCAACTCAACAACTCTGTTGAACAGAACATTCATGCAAAATGCGCCAAAGCAACTACAATTGATTTTGTCACAAAAAGATTGAAAACATCGACAATGTCCATATTTTGCATAATTTAACATTGAATTTCAAGATAGTTGTATGTTTATAATATTTACTAACCGTGTGAAAAACTGGTTGTGCAAAACAGTCAGTTGTTATACGTGGAGAGACACGAGACAAGCATAACGCGACATCAGACATGCGATTGCGACAGAGACTTGTTTACAAAATGCATGGGGAACCGGGAACTGACAAAGCTAGGTAAATGTTAGTGCGGGAAAGTGGCTACTCTTCACCAATATATAACAAAAGTTCAGAAGCGGCATGGCTGCGACAGAACAAGTACAACTTATGGCTAATAAGGTGCGGTACAAAAAGCGAGATGGTACGTTATACTTAATGGGCGAAAGAGTTGCTTGGTGTCCGGAAGGACGCGATCACTTTGACCTGACTGTAGTTTACTCTGACATCAAATGTAAGTATATGTGTTTCTTAAATATGTTTTAAATAATGTGAGCTTCTATGTAAACTAGTATTGTATTGAACAGGTCAAAAAGTCAGCCCTGAGGGAAAGCCAAAAATCCAATTGCAGATTATTCTTTTAAAAGGAGATTCCTATGTCTTTCACTTTTCACATGATGTAGGTTTACATGTTTAAACAGTTATTATTTATTAACATATTTTTCTTGACAGTTATAATATTTCTTGGATTATTTGTGCTTTAATAATTTTTGGCCCTTTATACACTGCCACTATTTTTTAGGACCCTGCAATAGCCAGAAGCACTCGCGAAAGGGTAAAAAACCTTCTAGCCCAGATGTTACCAAAGTTCAGAAGAAAAATTGACAAAGAACTGGAAGAGAAAAATCGGTACTTCATAGTTTTAAAATACATCTTGAAAAATTTTCTGCTGACTGTACAAGCCTGCCCTTGACCTACATGGATTGTAAAATTTAGAAGCTGAAATTTGATTTGGCCTTTGTTTAAATTTCTTTATTGTTTTGAAATTTAGGCTTCTTCAGACTGATCAAGATCTGTTTCAAACATACAAAGATCTTGTTGTAAGTGGGATCATAACTGCAGAAGAGTTCTGGAACTCACATTCATCTGTAAGAAGTGTGCTTTATGCTAGTTAATACATGGGCAACAGGACAAAAAAAAACTGTTGTTTAGAAATTGCCAAGTGAAGTCGGATCTATGCAAAAAGTTGGAGTGTCTGCAGCTTTTCTTGCTGACCTACGACCTCAAACAGATGGCTGCAATGGCCTTCGATACAACTTGACTGCAGACACTATACAGTCCATATTCTCCACTTATCCTGCAGGTGAAATGTCCTTATAAAGCCACCAACTTTTTTTTATGTAAAATATGATTATATATACTTTGTTTTATGTTTGGCAAGGGATTACTTTGTACAGACAAATCCATATTTTTTGAAAAACGATAAACTGAAGTTGGGTAATAACAATCAATATGCAATTAAACAGATTTATATATATTACTGTGTATTATGCCATATTGTTGTACATACACATCCTCAAAGGCAAATTCAGTTCACTTTCTTCAATTTGCAGTAAAGCGCAAGTACATGGACAAAGTACCAGACAAACTGTCTGAGAAAGAATTTTGGGAGATGTTTTTTCAGTCCCACTACTTCCACAGAGACCGACTAAACCAGGGGAATAGCAGCAAAGACATTTTTTCAGATTGCATTAAGAAAGATGATCAAGGTAAATGTTGCGCTATATGTTTTCAAACAAACAATGTTTCATATGGTGTCACTGTTCTGCTTTCAGACCTCTTAGCTCTTTTACAAATTGGTGTAAAGGATTCATTTAATGATTTGACATATTTGGAAGATGAGGACAGCACTAAAGCTGAGGTGGGTTTCACGCTTGAGTATCTGTATTCATTTGTGGTTGGACAAGCATATTTTTGTGCAATTGAGAATAATTTATGACTAATTTTGTAGCGTCGACAACTTAGTTTTATTTAACAAAAAAAACTTAGTTTTAACTGAGCATGCACAGAAGGGAGTGATTCATTTTTTTCTGTGTTATTGCTAAAACTGTTTGGATAAGTTTCAGTTTTTGGGCCTTAGATACTATGATTTTATTGTGGGACTATTGCTTTGTAATGTTCATTTGTAGAGGCAAATTTCAAGCCAATACCAAGAATTAGCCCAAAATATTGTATCACAAATTAGAGAAAATCCTTTTTTCAGACGAAGTGGTTGTGATTTTTGTAGGGATATGGGACACAAGCAGATGTTTCATCAAAGGGCAAGCCATCCAGTACACAGCTTATCAACAAGAACATCATCAAGCGATTTAACCACCAAAGTGCCATGGTATTGTCCAGTAGTAACAAGTACGCCTTTGCTTAGAGGTGACTGGTAAGTGTTTTACACTATGGGAGGTTTTTTATGCCATTTCTCTGGTTTTAGACCGACTGACCAATCAAGTGGTGACAATGGCACAGTTGTGGATGGAGAACCAACCACTAAAAAGGTTCTAAGCTGTTAATAGATTAAAATAAACAAAATCAAATTTTCCATAAATTAGCAAAACACCCATAAAAAGGTTGTCATTAAAATTAAAGGCATAGTTATTATGCAACCAAGTGATTAACTGTTAGGTCAAACAAAGCCTCTAGAAAATCCCAACTTCACAATAATGTAGTTTGTACTGTTTCAAGGCTAAATTAAAAGAAAGTGTGCAATATGACGATCTTGAAACTGGGAACAGTCAAAATGAAGTTTCCCTAAACCTACACCGCTCAGAAAGGTAAATTATAACACCAAAAAGCATAATGTAATTTGTATTCAAACTATCTATTTGCATTGCAGGTATAGCCATGGACCCACAATAGTGAACCAAGTACATCAAGAATTGAATGGTCAACGAGTCCATGAAGGAATGCATATAGTGTCCAATCAATGCAGAACTTATATTCCAAGGCTGTCACATGTATGTTTAATCTCATGTCGGTACTGAAGTCTAGACAACGATTACTTTTCATAAGGGATGTAAAGTTTTGAATGAAAACCTCATTGCAAAACCTGCATAAAACTTGTGTGACATTTTGCACAGTCGAACTTCCAAAGTACATGTACATTTTTGAGCACAGATTAAAGTGTTATCAAATGTAATAAGGGTATTGATTTTTTATGAAAACTTATAACAATTCAGGTTTGGTTAGAATAAACATTATTCACCAGTGAACTAAAAGCATCATTTTTTATCCAGTTTGCATTACCATTTTACATGTTTTTCTGAATTAGGTGATTGATCCAAGTCAGGCATCAACAGCACTGACAGATCTGTCACCAGACAACACTCGAAATCACCTTGGTGAATCACAACCAAATGCCATTCAGCACTTACTCTCACCAGCGCAGCAAGAGGGGCTGAAACAACTTTATCTTTCAGCTACTGAGTTGGCGAGGCACTTCTGGTCTTGTTTTCCTGCTACCACACCATTTTTACAGGAAAAGGTTGGTTACAAGACATGTCTAGGCCACTGGTCAACTTTGGCTCTCACATGGTTAATGCATTTATAATGCAAGGTGTCAGATTTTAGCAGACTTTAGGTGTCCTGACAGCATTAAACATTTTATCCTTTACTTCTGACAAGTGTATCTGAGACAACGGTGCACACCTTTGTATACACCAAATATAAAACATACCAGAGCGTTTTTTTAACTAGGCTACATTGAACGTTTGATGTTTTTCACGCACTTAAAATCAAATTGTTCCTTTAGAAGTGACTCCAAAGAGGTTGGGAGTCAGACCTTAAGTCTTAACATGGCTCAAATTAACAAGAAGTCACTTAATCTTGTCCCCTATAAGAAACTGTCTGGAAAGAAAAACTGCAGAGACTGAGAAATGGAAGGATACTTGGGAGTGAAAATGTGTGGAAAATGATTATATGTTTATCAAATATAATTTTATCTCAAGAAATCTGCATTTAATGCAACGCACAATAGAATTGGTCATGTCGATAAGCTAAAAAACCTCAAATGTACTTTGGCTTCTCAGTTCAATGAAATCCCGATCGCAGGATTTTCAAATTTAGTCCTGAAAACTTAACCCTAGTTGTAATACCTGGCATGATTGAATAGCCAACCATGACATCAACGTATAATACAATGTTATTCTTGTTTTGCTGCAGGTAACAAGAATGTGCAAAAGTATCGAAAATTTCCATCAAACCCGGGTCCGAGCTTATCAAGACGATTTGAGACGTAACATGGTTCACGCAAATGTGCGTACATACCATACATCATGTCATTCACATAAAAAACTTTAGTCTAGAATGTCTTTTCTGTTACAGGTTACTGAACACCTGGAAGACATGTTCAGTGCAATTTTCACAAAGTTTAACAGCTGGCAATCTAAGAAAGGTGGACGAAAATGACACCCAATATTTTTGTGCATGGCTTCATGAACCTCTTTAGTTAGGAAATAAACTGCCAAAGACTTTCTTTCCTAATAAAACGAGCTTGTAAAAAAGTACAAAACCATGTTTCACTGGAATCGAAAGCTACAATGGTTTAAACAAGCAACATAGATGAACCAGTTAGATACAGGGAACAGTTTAACGAAAGTCATATCAGGTTTCCATACTCGTTGCGTCACCAGCTGCTGCCAGTTCGCTAAACATAAATTCTTCCTGATATTCGTGAAGGAACGTGGTCGACCGCGATTCGTCAATAAACAAGGAGTAAACCTTTTTGATATCCTCGACAGATACTTCGACACCCTATCAATGTACACAATTGTTAGCAAGATATTTTTAACTAGAAGAGTGGCTTTCTGATATACTTCCATTTTATATATTCTATACGATATTTACCAATTTACTATACACATCATTTGATCTACACATATGATTGTTTTTGTAAACAAAAACTAATGGGTCCCCACACGCGTGTTTATGCGGATTTACAGTAAACAAATGTTGCGGTGATTTTTAGATTGTTAAGGACAATTTTTTAGAAAGCATCAACCCAACAATAAAAAAATTTGTTCGTATTCTTTTTGCACTATTATTGTCATGTAATTACAAAAACATTAAACAAACGTAACAAATACTTTAATTTAATCTCTTGCGTTTAATTGTCATAACAAATTGTTTTTCATTTAACTTTGTTTCGCGAAACAAGTACCATTGACCTGTAGTAACCTCTCAGGGTGCACACGCAAAACGACTGTTTGACCTTTTGACACCGTTTTCAATAGCACGCCGTCCTTAGTGTTCAACAATACCGTTAAGCCTAATTTATACATGCCTTGAGTATTGATTCCTAAATTGATTGTCAAAAAAACGCTACGTTATGACGAAAGAAAGTACTGAACTGTGTTTGTAATACCTACTAGTTAACCTTAAGTAACCCGTGATCATGCGGCGGCCACCCTGACAACGAGCAAAAAAACATTTATTTTGCAAAAAAGTCAAGTTTATTTTTTCATCTTTACTTTGATTAACAAAGTTTTGCTTGACATGTACAAAAACCGAAGCACGCTTATTAGGTTTAAATCACGTCATAGGTGTAAAACCTTCGGCAAAACTAAAAATGTGAGTGATAACTTAATAAAACGACATAGCATTGCTGTGCAAAACAGCTGATTTCTAATCACTGAAACGACGTCTCGTAAAACGTCTGTCCGACGTCAAGCTGAGCCCTCCCGCTATCGCAAACCAGTGAGTTACTCTCTTGGTACTTCTGCCTACAGTGTCTTTCTTGACCAAACGAGCGTTAGACACATTTACGTTTCGGGGGCTTGTGGGTGAACCGCTGGGTAATTCGGGGTCAAACTTCCGGAGGATCAAGTTTGGATTAATAACTAACATATGTCCAAGTTTGAATAAATTTGAAGCACTCTTTCTTTACCAAACCAGCGTTACAAACCAGCGTCAAAAATTTTACGTTTCGGGGGCCTGTGGGTGAACCGCTGGGTAATTCGGGGTCAAACTTCTGGAGGATCAAGGTTGGATTAATAACTAACATATGTCCAAATTTGAATAAACTTGAAGCACTCTTTCTTTACCAAACGAGCGTTACAAACCAGCGTTAGACAGAAAAAAGAAAAAAAAAAAAATACGGACAAAAACAATATGTGTCCCCTTCAGGGAAGGGGACCCATAATAAGTAACCATATGTTGTGGATGGAGGACCAGGCCTTCAAGCGGCGATGTACTTGTATAGGTTAAAAAATCTAGCCCGCGGATTGATTTTGAATCGCCGGTTCGGCAATTGCTTATACTGTACATAGCCCTGTTCATGCTACCAGCGACAACTGTACCCTCCTTTACATCACAAATACACAAGTTCGAAACGACTGGTCAATCTGGCGATCCCCTGCGAAGCTGACATGTGCACAATACGCCGCTGAGCCTGCGTAGCGTAGTTGGTACAGCGAGGGTTCCAAAATTACTCAAGACGAGGGCTTGAATCCCACCGCGTTGCCGCCTTGTCATATAGTGAATGCTTGGTGACCGGCTAATTCCGTATAATGCCTTTAATAGGCCTGGCGTACTATGATTTATAGTTTGAAACGATTTGTTAGTACCTTTCGTTTTCTACACACAAGACTTGCAGCTGTAATAAGTTGAATAGCATATCTCAGTGATGTTTCCATGCCAATACGAGTGAGAACTGCCAATGCCTGCTCCTCCATCTCAACGTCTTCCTCTTCACAACGGATTTGCAAAATCTAAACACATTAGCTTTTAGTAATAAAAATGTCATTTATAACTTGAAGGTTGACTGATGCTATGGCAGGTAAAAAGTTAGAATTAAAGAAAAAAACTGATAAAATAGGTAAAAAACAGTTAATTAGTTATAACAAGGGTGGGCAATCTAGACCCGCAGGCTGCAAAACATATTTTTTTGATTGGCTGGTAGCAGCATGTGCGTTAAATCCCATTTATGGACCAAAGAGGTTTTAAATTAAACGCTGATTCTTATTAGTTTATTACTAAGAATAGGCATTGTTACAACAAAGACAAACATTGTGTGTGTATGTAGGCTTGCCTTAGAACTGAGTCATTGAGTAGTGCTGAAGTTTACTGTATGGTTGGGCATGATTGCTAGCATCTTAAGAAAACCTGTTTAAGCTTATATTTACATTTAACAAATACGAGTTAAAGTTGAGTTTGCCTACAATCTTATGTTATTGCATGACCATCAGTTCGGCCAGACTTAGCAATATCACTACTTTTTGGCCTGTGCATGTAAAAAGGTTGCCCACCTTTGGTTCAAAACAGGAATGGGCAACCTTTGTTACTGTGGGGCCAAAAACGAAAGCCAAAATTAGCTAGGGGGGGCGCTCCTGTGTATAACACAAGGTGATTTTACTTCGTTGCTTACCAAATATGCTTAACTACAAGTAAAATTCACATTTGATTCTAGCCACATATTGCCAGGTCGCAAAAATAGCGTCAGCGCATTAATCTGCTCAAAAATATATAATAGTTGGACTCGTTTGTCAGTACATTTCAAATTCAAGCGTCTCCGCGGGCTGCACAACCTTGAATCAAGGGCAGCATGTGGCCCAAGGTTTATGGACACACCCACAGGAATTGTCTTTGTTCTTTACCTGTTTTGTTTCTTTTTCGGAGTATGGTTTAGTGGCAATAATAAGCAAACGATCAAGTAAGTCAATAGGAATTCCATGAGGACTGCTGTAGTTGGTTCCACGAATCCTAACAGGTAAACTTTTGATTAAACATGCTCTGCAAAATAAAACACAACAAAAGATACAAACTTTGTGATTCCTCGATTGGTTGCCATAACAACAACTGGTGCCATGTCACTTTCAAGAAGTCGATTGAGGAATGAGAAGCATTCAATGTCTAGCATATGGACCTCATCAATAAAAAGCACTCCTGCATGTAAAAAAGTGTAATTAGAGAAAGCATGTTTATAACTTATTATGATTTGATGGTTCACACCAGGAATAATCTCAGCTTTGCCTTCTTCCCTCCATTCAGAAACCTTTGAGTTGATTTGTTCTCTCACTTCACTCTTGATTTCCCCTGTGTCACCTGATATAAAAAAAAAACGATTGGTTACAACAAGATCTCAACAATCGTACATTAAGGAATTTTAAGCATGAACCCCAAACTTTAAAAAGTATTGTCTATGTTATTATTATATGCACAGTGAGCAGCAAAAAACAAACATATAAAACAACTACAGCAATTTGTCCAGATTTTTTTATGCAATTGATTAGTTTTTGTGATAATCCATACATTATGATTTTCTTCACAAGTGGCTACAGTTTGGATTTCTGGTCTCCATCCCATTAAACCGATGTGATTAACCGTGTGTAAAGATTTTTGGCCGCTCCACAAAAGCTTTTATTTTTCTACTAGCTTCTTATTAGTCATAAGAATTAGACAATGTAAGGTTGTTACAGCCAACTGGGGTACAATGAAACAGTACATTTTTTAAAAATTCCCCTTTGTATTGCTGTAATATCCGAAATCTCAATACTGCATGTTTTTTTTTGAAAAATACTGATCTACAAGTTTTAAAAGGTTGAGAACCACTGCTCTAAACCAAAATAATGACCTTGGGGGTCACGGAAAACAACATTCACTACAATTGCATTGATGCTTATGTGGGTAAATTTTTTACCTGAAAACAGGGCTAAAAAGCCTTGGGTACGGCTATTTATTACATCAATCTCATGAAGAGTGACAGTGTGAACAACTTCCTTTCGTTTTTGCAGTTCCCCTTCAGGACACTGTACAAAGCGAGTTTGTGCATCTGTTGCATCATAATCTCTTGCCCTTGTGAATGATCGACCAAGTTTTGAGATCTTTCCTGTTGCTTTGTCAATTGTGATGATGTCTCTGTAATACATAAAAACAAAACAGATAAAGTAGTATCCAAGCAAAAACAAAATGTTGAAGCTTGTAAAATCATCAATTTTAAATTTTGCCAAAAACATAATTTAACTAGAAGGGTGGCTTTCTGATATACTTCCATTTTATATATTCTATATGATATTTACCAATTTACTATACACATCATTTGATCCACACATATGATTGTTTTTGTAAACAAAAACTAATGGGTCCCCACACGCGTGTTTGTGCGGATTTACGGTAAACAAATGTTGCGGTGACTTTTAGATTTTTAAACACAAATTTTTAGAAAGCATTAACCCAACAATAAAAAAAATTGTTCGTATTCTTTTTGCACTATTATTGTCATATAATTACAAAAACATTAAAAAAGAGCGAAACAAATACTTTAATTTAATCTCTTGCTTTGACCCAGATATTGTCGTCCAAGGTCAGGTTTTAAACACAATTTTTTCTAGAAAGCTGTAACAGTTGTGTTACAGACACTTTAAAAAGTGATTAAAAGCAATTTGCTACAAGTGTACACATAACAAATTGTTTTTCATTTAACTTTGTTTCGCAAAACCATTGACCTGTAGTAACCTCTCAGGGTGCACACGCCAAACGACTGTTTGACCTATTGACACCGTTTTCAATAGCACGCCGTCCTTACTGTTCAACAACACCGTTTAACCTAATTTGTACATGCCTTGAGTGTTGATTCCTAAATTTATTGCAAAAAAACACTACATTATGACGAAAGAAAGTTCTGAACTGTGTTAGTAATACCTACTAGTTGACCTTAAGTAACCCATGGTCATGCAGTGTCCGACCTGACAACGAGCATTTAAAAAAACACATTTATCTTGCAAAAATGTCAAGTTTGATTTTTCAACTTTATTTTGATTAACAAGTTTTGCTTGACATATACGAAACCGAAGCGTGCTTATTAGGTTTAAATCATGTCAAATTTATTGCAAAAAAATGCTACATTATGATGAAAGAAAGTTCTGAACTGTGTTAGTAATACCTACTAGTTGACCTTAAGTAACCCATGGTCATGCGGCGGCCGACCTGACAACGAGCATTTAAAAAAACACATTTATCTTGCAAAAATGTCAAGTTTGATTTTTCAACTTTATTTTGATTAACAAGTTTTGCTTGACATATACGAAACCGAAGCATGCTTATTAGGTTTAAATCACGTCATAGGTGTGAAACCTTTGCCAAAACTGAAAATGTGAGTGACAACTTAATTTACGAAATAGCATTGCTGTGCAAAACAGCTGATTTCTGTTCACCAAAACGACGTCTCGTAAAACGTCTGTCCGACGTCAAGCTGAGCCCTCCTGCTATCGTAAACCAGTGAGTTACTCTCTTGGGACTTCTGCCTACAGTGTCTTTCTTGACCAAACGAGCGTTAGACACATTTACGTTTCGGGGGCCTGTGGGTGAACCGCTCGGTAATTCGGGGTCAAACTTCTGGAGGATTAAGTTTGGATTAATAACTAACATATGTCCAAATTTGAATAAATTTGAAGCACTCTTTCTTTACCAAACCAGCGTTAAAAATTTTACGTTTTGGGGGCCTGTGGGTGAACCCCTGGGTCATTCAGGGTCAAACTTTAGGAGGATCAAATTTTGGTTTATAACTAACATCGGACAAAATTTAAACAAATTTGAAGCACTCTTTCTTGACCAAACGCATATAACAAACCATATTTTAAAAATTTTGCATTTTGTGGGCCTGTGGGTGAACCACTGGGTAATTCGGGGTCAAACTTCAGGAGGATCAAATTTAGATTAACAACTAACATCTGTTTGAATAAATTTGAAGCACTCTTTCTTGACCAAATGCGTTTAACAAACCAGCGTTAGACAGAAAAAAGAAATACGGACAAAAACAATATGTGTCCCCTTCAGGGAAGGGGACCAATAATTACCTTTAAAAGCAATAGAAACCAACTGCATGTTCCTTATTTAATTTGTAGCGGTTGCGACATAATTTGTGCAAACTTTGCAATATCTGTTTACCAAAATAGCACGGTTTTGACTCGCTAGCTTAAAGGCTGCGAGGAAGTTAAAATGTATAGTAACCAAATCCCACTCTATTGACTAATCATGTTCGGACTTTGTAATATTTCCTGTCGCAGTTAATTAGGATGCAGATGCAACTTTGTGATCTGGTGTTTATGTGCTTTAACCGTATGTTATGTCTCGTGCTGTGATTGGACGCTGCTTTATGTGGTAATTGTGCAAGAGCCAATCACAAGAGCACATGTGTACGATTTAACGCCTTTATCCGGAGTATATATAAAACCGCACTCGTTCATTTCGATCTTTCCTCTTGCCTCTCTCTCTGTCTCATTATCCTGCAATAAACGAACGAACCGAAGTGCAAGACACGTGTGTGGAGTTTCCAGGACTCCGGTCCTGACAAGCTCAGGAGCTTGGGAGGTTAAGGACGGTGGTATACCTCTTTCTAATTTGTAGTGACTACAAAAATTTGGTGCCGCTCGAGAGAGGAGAACTTACTAAAATTTGCTGTTTAACGAATGATAACTTAAGAAAAGTTCTAGTGATGTCAGCAAAGTTTACGACAAGCGACCAAAAGAATTACAAGTTTGCCGTCCAAATTTCTGGACGTGTCTTATTTATCCTAAGAAGTTGTAAACATAATATTTGCAAAATTGTATTTTGTGTGTTGTCATCAACGTCGAGCAGTTTTGTATCTCACCGTTTTGATCATGTTTCTATATCATCGTACGATCAATTACACCCAGTACGATGTCATTTCTTAAACCAGGTGAGCAAATATTGAAGTGCTATTCTTGGCTGATTTGTTATTTGTACGAATTTTTTGGTTGACGAAAGTAAATCTTTTTTACAACTTATGTTACATCATATGCGCACAAAGAATTTTGTACTGGTCTTCGACATTGTAGACCCCATGCGCTCGATTTTAAGAAACACGTAATTTAACCATAAAAAAAACAACCAAATCATGTGGGTGCTGTCCACTAGCCTAGCCATAGGAGTATATTGTTTATGCCACCGTGCTATTACATCGCATGTTGCGCCAATTAGGCGTTTATTGTTCTTCTTGTTCATGCATGATAAGCCAACTAGGCGGTCTTTATTACTTGTCCGATTATTGTATTACTACGCCAAATAGGCGGTGATTACTTTATTATTATTGCATTATGACGCCAACTAGGCGCTCTCTGTTTTATTATCATTGCATGATACGCCAACTATAGGCGCTTTTCTATACATTACAAAAGAACGAACAATCGAAGCTTGTCGTAGCTTCCGAGCATGGCTCGATACACGTACGTACTTTTTATCACTTTCCCACGAGGAATGAATACTATTATATTTCATGCGAATGATTATTTACATCAATATACTCCTGAGTACCATCTACAATTTAAGGTTTAGTCTGAACATCGGCTAGCTTGGGGGCATACCTTCATTAAATCACAACTTGATTTCGTGTTCTGCTTTATCAAACGTATTCAATTTTTGTACAATTTTGTCGAGTTTAGTCAGCCAAGACTACCGCTTCAATTGCCAAGTTTATTGCCTGCCCAATTGTAACACATAATACTGAATTCGATTCTCAGGCAATAAATGCGCTGCTCTACCGTAATTACTATGTTCTATTGTTACACATTAAAACTTATGTGTGAAATAAATGTCATTGTATTTCGGTATACTGCTTGTTATTTTGTTGTTTCAGAAGCGACGTGCCTTCGAACCGCTATTGTGATCAAAAGCAAGGGACATTCAAATTCACCATACTGACAAACACCGAATTTCAGCGATTGAGGTGTCTGAAGACTGGAGACAATCAATCTCCAGGAACAAAACGTTACGCTCGAAATGCGATAATCAAATTCGATAAATGGTGTGGTGTAAATTGAATGTTGTTTGTTTTTGAATGTATATGCTCATGCTGTTTTAAATGTTTAATGAACAAATTCTTGAGTATAGTTGATCCAGAAATTAACAGAAATCAACAAATTGTCAATTTCGTCTTGTTTTCTGTTGTTTATAATATGCATTTCTTGTGTGCCACTTTAGTGCCCAATCCCGCAATGACCATATATTGCTCATTGCTCAAAAAAATGGCGGGGGGTATTTTGTAGCGGTTGCGACATAATTTGTGCAAACTTTGCAATATCTGTTTACCAAAATAGCACGGTTTTGACTCGCTAGCTTAAAGGCTGCGAGGAAGTTAAAATGTATAGTAACCAAATCCCACTCTATTGACTAATCATGTTCGGACTTTGTAATATTTCCTGTCGCAGTTAATTAGGATGCAGATGCAACTTTGTGATCTGGTGTTTATGTGCTTTAACCGTATGTTATGTCTCGTGCTGTGATTGGACGCTGCTTTATGTGGTAATTGTGCAAGAGCCAATCACAAGAGCACATGTGTACGATTTAACGCCTTTATCCGGAGTATATATAAAACCGCACTCGTTCATTTCGATCTTTCCTCTTGCCTCTCTCTCTGTCTCATTATCCTGCAATAAACGAACGAACCGAAGTGCAAGACACGTGTGTGGAGTTTCCAGGACTCCGGTCCTGACAAGCTCAGGAGCTTGGGAGGTTAAGGACGGTGGTATACCTTCTTTTAATTTGTAGTGACTACAAATTATAAATATTTTTTCCCCAAAAATAAACAAACAGTGTATGCAATGGGTTTGCAAATAGTAAAATATGATATACTTACCCAGCTTGTATCTTTTCTTTTGTGATTTGTTCAATCATTTTTTGGCCCAGGTCAAATATGGTTTCCATGTCTGTGGTTTTCAAAGTGAGCTTGCCAATTTTAGCTCCCTGCAACATACAAAACAAGTTGTCCAATGTTGCTCAAAAACTTCATAGCAGTTCTTACTGTTCCAGTTGCAGGTCTTTCCACACTAACTTCTACCACCTCTCCTTCTATCATCTCTGTTTCCTCCTTGATGCGGACACCAATGGACTTTCGAAATGCCTGGAAAAATTAATGTGGTGCATAAAGCATAAAAAACTACTTTGCTTAATTGCAAAATAAAGTTTTGGCCAGTGGCAATACAGATTTATGTAAATATATTAATGACAACCTAAGAAAGTCTAAAAACAAAAATTAAAACAAGACTAACTCTGAATTCAGAGTATTAACTTTTATTTACCTGTGTCAAGGCTTCAGTTTTGCTCATTTCCAAAGAAAATATTTCACTTCCGGCCATAGCTTGAAATGGAGCATCCCGGCTCATTGCTTGAGACATTCCCATTGCAATGGCTGTTTTTCCAGTGCCAGGTTGTCCAGCAATTAAAACGCCTCTTCCAGCAATCTTGCCCTCCTGTATTACAAAAGTTGTATTAAAAACACACAAATCAGATGGTCTTGTCTTAAACCACAAGAGCTTAGCTGATCAAGCCCAGGTATCTGTGACCGAATTAGTGTTATTTTAATTACAAACCAGCCCAACCCCAATAATAATGTGCATTCTTGAAAGTCTAAAAAATTAGGGTTCTGGCGGGCTCGTCAAGAGCTACTTTGCATTGGCGTGTTTAACCAGCTTAGGGCATGCAATTTAAGATGTTACCACAAATCAGACATTTGCAAACATAATTCAAAACACCACAAATATTCATGAATGGAAACAGTATTCCACTTTACTCAACTAATATTAGTGTAAGTTGCTTGATCCTACATGCATGAAAAATGGCAAATAAAATGAATATTTACATGCATTCATTTTCAAATTATCGCAATATTTAAATGTACCATATTGGGCTGTCACCTTAATCATTTCCAAGATGACACCAGCAGCTCTTCTTGCAGGAGCCTGACCGACCATTCCTTGCGATACTTGACGTGGTTCCAAATCATCATTCAAGCCAAGACCTCTGACATGGGAATGGGCACCAATACGCTCAAGTCTTGTAACTTCTCGCACTTCTTGAACCTTGTTTACAGTTGTTGTAGCCTACAAAAAGGATATAATACCAAAATTACCAGGTTCAAAAATCGAAAACATATTTTACTTTTACACTAAACAATTCTTAGTTAGCTATTTACAACTAACTATAATAAAGTTGAATTGTTTAAAGAAATATTTGTTCAACAACTTACAAAAAATACAATGAATTTTAGCTAAAGCAAAACATATGTTGGCAAGTCATTTACTTTTAATTGTTCACATATACTTACAGCCATTTTCTTTTACACTCAATTTAGCCAACACCAGGGAAAACAACAATTTTATGTCAGACAAGTTTTCAAAAATCAAATCAACTGACAAAATCGAAATTTCGTTCTCATGTGTTGCCACTCACTATTCTCACACCTATTCATGTAAAAGAAAACATTTGTTGGTACGGTATTTTTTTGACTTGGCGGTGCAAAACTGCGGAGACTTTTCATATAATCACCTTTGCATGCCAGATGATCTGTTTTATAGCAACATGTTATTTTTTCCCTTACAAATTAATTGCTGTTATTATTGCTGCAAATTTTAAGGCTACATGTCCTTTGGGCGAAAAATCAAAACAGACCAACTGGAAACATAAGGCCGTTTATTCGCACTGATAAACGTGGACACGAAAACAGACTGGAACAGTACGAAATAGCGCCAATCAAATGCACAGTTGGTTTGCTACAGCACACACACCAATTACAGAAAAAAAACTACCACAACATAAAAAGTCATTCATCTACAGTGGGGAAAAGATAAGAACATTCCACAGTAATGTATTTGTGATTAAAAAACGGTCTTTAAAAAAGGATGTGTTGAAGGAATGTTAAAATACAACCACCAAACAGTTTGAAATTTCTTTCTGTTACAAGTTGTGTGGACCGTCTTTTCTTGTTCTTGACTTCTGTACAGCCTGTTGTCTTTTTCGTCGATCAGCAATGTTTGTGTTCATGCTGTGTTTGAGAGCAGGAAGGACAATCCGGTCAGTTGAAGATGCATGCAATCTATAAAAAATGGCCAAATATAAATATTTTTGCCATTTAGTCAGTTAAAGATGCATGTGGTCAAAACTGAATGTCAAATCATGTAGTGTAAAAATGAATGTCAAATTAAATGTAAATATGATTACCATTGAACACCAAATAAGTACACCGGCTTAAACTTTTTTGGCACAAATTTGAGCTTTTATAAAACCCTTTTTTAATTTTTAACACAGATAAATCTATTACTGTGCAGAATTGTGCTTTGGAAGGCTCTGTTTTAGGGACACTTTGGGCAACCTCATCACTTCTTCGGACCTATGAAAGACAAGAAAAACACACTTTACCAACTCTGGCCAGATTAACCTGTATGTTTATTTTGTTTAACTGGTGGGTTATAGGTGTTATAATTTGTAAGTTACAGTAACAAGTCTATTAGACCACTACCAGGAGATAACCTAGGTAAAGTATAACAAAAACATTTATGTGTGTGTGAGAATGCAAAATTACCTTGCTTCAGTAAGGTTAGATTTTGTTGAATATCTGTTTGCATGTTTTTGGTGTTGCAGGAGGTCTTTTAAATCGGATTTTAACATGGAATTTTCTTCTCTTTGTCTAGCACTTACCTAAAACACAAAAGCACAAGTTTTAGCAACTATCAGTCTTTTCTGTGCTTACAAAACACTTCACTTCACATTATAGAAGTAAAATAGATCCTGAGTCACTGCCACAATGAATGTACATAAGATTTGGCTGAAAAAAGTTAATGCAAATCAGTATGAATGCATACTTCAGGGGTGTCCAAACTTTTTTTAATGGGGGTCAATTTTTATTTTGGAAAGCCACCCGCAGGCCAATTTGCGAAGTTATTAACACTACAAATAGAACACAACTACACAGGATTTAAGGAAATTGTGTGATTTTGTTCCGTCAGCACCATACATACTTTCTTTTTACTGGTAAAAAAAGTTCCATGAAAAGATTTTACGTTAAGTCGCAAGTTGCCACAACCTAAAAACTTAAATCAACCTAAGGCGAACCAAACACAACACAATTTCAAATAACTGCAGCGCCCCCCGTGAAATGCCATCGCAGGCTGATTTGGCTAGCATTCTGCACTTCTGACACACCCAGCATACTTGAAACACAAAAGACCAAAAACCAGACAGGACTTTCACAGCTTACCCCATGCAGGTATCTGATGATCACCTCACATTCTGGCAAGGAGGGGGATCGTGGATCTTCTCCAGAGCTTTCCTGGACCTAAAGACATGATAAACATTACGTCTGTTTGAAAAGTAATTGATCATTGTAAACACACCTACAGAGGAACTTCAATACATTTGGGTAATGTTGTTTTTTCCCAAAAATACTACAATAAAGCCTGAACGGCTAAACCCAACTAAAACTTATCCAATGCAGTACATTTAAATAAAACTTTAATGTCAATTTCTTTAATAAACACACACCTTTGTTTGAAATAAAATTTGACATTATAAAGCCATTGGTCAAAGAAAAACCCTTTACCATAGTTTAATTTTTGTTGTCTTAATAGAACAAACAATCTCCATGGGTCAGCTACTACTTGACTTACTCTTAGAGGGTCAAGTGATAGGCCTGGCGGTAGAATTGGTTCTGTTGCAATAGGCTCCAGGTATGAAGAATCTTGCTCAAGTGAGCTGTTTCCACTTGAGCCAGCATCATCAACACTTTCAGTTAACCAACGCAGAGAGCTTTCATCATCAATCAATGAGGTTGATGAATTATTGCCAACTGTGCCTGATGTTTTCCGAGATTTGCCACTGTAAGCAAAGAAAACCAGCCAATCATCAAATAATGACTTATACTGAGTAACTTATTTTGGCAAGTTCAAAAGTTTGTGCATTTTGAATAGGTAACATAGTTTCTGAGGCTAATAGGATAACGAGCTTAAAATAAGTCCCCAAATCTACAGTGTTTCAAATCTGTTTCCTAGTACAAACCATCTATAAAAATTCATATTATTTAAACATTCACAATATTTCTAACAATAGGTGCAGGGATATGAAAGTAGGCAACAGCTGAAGTCAAACTTACTGTTGACAGTTGACACACAACCATACCCGGAGTTACGTATTTGCGTTCATGAGTATAAATTCATCCAACTGTATTTTAATAAGTTAATGGGTAAAATATAGTCAACATACCTTCGGCCCTTCCCCCAGAGTGCTTGTTGTAGCATGGCATTTCTTCCCTGTGCATGTTTAAGTGCTTGTTGCAAATCCTTTACTTCCTCCTGAAGTATTATACTCTGCAACTCGCCACCTAAGTAGCAACAATGTTTTTAATTTGTTTGCCATGACCAAAGACAAAAAAACATTTATTTCTATGATGACAGGATTAAACTTGTTCAAGTGCACTTGTAGGTTAATGGGTCTTCAGTTCAGGAATGGGTTACCAAAGCAACACACAGTCACAATTGCACTTGAATTCACTTCAGATTGGCCAAGATTAACTTTTAAAGAAACTAAAATTGGAATGACTATTGATACAGAAACCAAAGTTTGACAAATTTTGAAATTGACCATAATGGTCCAGTAAGTGACTTTTACAAGCATTGTTTACCTAAAAAAAGTATGTTTGAATCTAACTGTACCATTATTTCATAACATGATCATATAATATTTTTCAGATACATTGGTTTCAGCCAAAAAATGCAGCTTTACATCAGACATTAGGTGTTTTCAAAAATATCTTGTTTATTCTTTCACATAAAATAAGAGGCTTTATATTGTGGAATTAAAACTAAAATTTTTAGTTATTTTACAATGAACATACTGAACAGTAAACATAATGAGTTACAAATGGGGCAAAGATAAAAAAACATACCACTTTTGTCTGTGTCTGAAGAATAATGTTTTATGTGGCCATCACTGGAACCTGTAAATTGAAAACTGGATTAGATGGATGATTTTTTGCCTGCTCCCAACTTATGTATATGTACTAGGGATGGGCCAAGCTGAGCCAGAACCCGAGTACTCGATACCGAGCATTGCTGTTTTATGTTTGTGACATCATGATGTTAACGTGAGATGCTCGGTGCTCGACCAAACAGAACACTTGCAGTTTTGGCACATTCCTCATATGTACATATACTACATCCTATTTAATAGTTTAGCACTTACACCATTTCACATATTTACAACTCATATATACATTTGTCACCTAATTTCAAGTGGGTCCCTACCTTTACTTAGCAATCAACAACATACAACTAATTCTCACTCATGTCTGTTTGCGATCTGGTAATGGTGTTAAACAATGCGATTAGGTTTAGTTTTAGAACAACAAGTTGTTAAAAATGATTTGTTCAAGTGGACTAAATTTAGGAAACCACTTGTTGATTCCAAAAAAGAAAAAAAACACAACATATACACCCTTGGCTGGTATATAAATACAGACACAGATAAATTAGGAAGCCAAAAAAAGAATTTTCATTCAGTAACAAGCTGTTGTTCAATTTGTTTAACAAGACAATAACAAACACTAGAAGAGTGGCTTTCTGATATACTTCCATTTTATATGTTCTATACGATATTTACCAATTTACTATACACATCATTTGATCTACACATATGATTGTTTTTGTAAACAAAAACAAATGGGTCCCCACACGTGCGTTTGTGCAGATTTACAGTAAACAAATGTTGCGGTGATTTTTAGATTCTTAAGGACAAATTTTGTTTGTAATACCTACTAGTTGACCTTAAGTAACCCGTGATCATGTGGCGGCCAACCTGACAACGAGCATTTAAAAAACATTTATTTGGCAAAAAAGTCAAGTTAACTTTTTCATCTTTACTTCGATTAACAAAGTTTTGCTTGACATATACAAAACCGAAGCACGGTTATTAGGTTTAAATCACATCATAGGTGTAAAACCTTCACCAAAACTCAAAACGTGAGTGATAACTTAATTAAATGACATAGCATTGCTGTGCACAACCGCTGATTTCTAATCACTGAAACGACGTCTCGTAAAACGTCTGTCCGACGTCAAGCTGAGCCCTCCCGCTATCGTAAACCAGTGAGTTACTCTCTTGGTACTTCTGCCTACAGTGTCTTTCTTGACCAAACGAGCGTTAGACACATTTACGTTTCGGGGGCCTATGGGTGAACCGCTGGGTCATTCGGGGTCAAACTTCTAGAGAATCAAGTTCAGATTGATAACTAAGATATGTCCAAATTTGAAGCACTTTTTCTTTACCAAACCAGCGTTAAAAAATGTACGTTTCGGGGCCTGTGGGTGAACCGCTGGGTCAATCGGGGTCAAACTTCAGGTGGACCAAGTTTGGATTAATATCTAACATGTGTCCAAATTTCAATAAATTTAAAGCACTTTTTCTTGACCAAACCAGCATTACAAACCAGCGTTAAAAATTTTACGTTTCGGGGGCCTGTGGGTGAACCGCTGGGTAATTTGGGGTCAAACTTCAGGTGGACCAAGTTTGGATTAATATCTAACATATGTCCAAATTTCAATAAATTTCAAGCACTTTTTCTTGACCAAACGGGTCTCACAAGCCAGCGTTAGACAGAAAAAAGAAAAAAAAGAAAAAAGAAAAAAAGAAAAAAAAAATACGGACAAAAACAATATGTGTCCCCTTCAGGGAAGGGGACCCATAATTAAAGTTACAACAAAGGAAAATCCGTTTAAGAACTGCTTAAAATGCAATAATTTATGGTCTTATGATAACAGTAACATACCTTTAGCAGGATTCTTTTTGTTCATGACAAACTTAAATTGAAGATCTATATACAAAAACAAATGTAAGTTTTCTTTAGTGCAACAGTACAAAGGTAATCAACACGAAGAAAATAACTTTGTATAAACAGGGAATTTATTTGATTTAAAAAATAATTTTACGAAGGGTTGAATATAATATAAAACTAGAAAGGTGGCTTTCTGATATACTTCCATTTTATATATTCTATACGATATTTAACAATTTACTATACACATCATTTGATCTACATATATGATTGTTTTTGCAAGCAAAAACAGATGGGTCCCCACACGCGCGTTTGTGTGGATTTAACATCCTGGTTATTTTCAGATTCTTAAGAAAAAACTTAACCAACTTTAGCAATAACCCAGCTTTAAAAGTTTTGTCCGTATTCTTTTTGCATCATTGTTTTCATATAGTTACAAAAAAGCAGTACATAAGAACGGGAAAAATACTTTTAATTTAATCTCATGCTTTGACCTTGATATTGTCGTTCAAGTTCAGTTTTTAACACAATTTTCCACAACTAAAAATGTTCTTGATACTTAATAAAACGACATAGCATAGCTGCGCAAAAACAGCTGATTTCTAATCACCGAAACGACTGTCTCGTAAAACGTCTGTCCGGACATCAAGCTGAGCAATCCCGCTTCATTCACCCTCCTTAATCGTGAACAAGTGAATTACTCCCTTGAGAGTTGAGACTTCTATCTGACTGACAGTGTACACATATTATGGGCTGTAAAAGTAACTATTTGGCTGATTAAGGCAAAATTTTAAGTACTGAACGAATAACCTACTGCAAAAAATTTTTTTTTTTCAGAATCCAATAAAAAGTTACAAAATTCTTTAGAATACCTTACATTGCACCAACCAACAAACCATGAAACTCTCAGATTATGTACTTTAGTCAGTACAGCTGTTTTTAATTTTTTTTGGGGGGAGGGGGGAGGAGGCTGTGGGTGAACCACTGGGTCGTTTGGGGTCAAACTTCAGGAGGATCAAATTTGGAACAATAACTAACATCTGTGCGAATTTGAATAAATTTAAATAACTCTTTCTTGACCAAACGCATTTAACAAACCAGCGTTAGACAGAAAGGAATATTTGGGGGTTTAAGGGGTGAAAATGGGTGAATCGAAAAAAAAGATACTAAATTCTTTGAAATATCTTATATTGCACCAAACAACACAGCATATCACTCAGAGATGCTGTACTTTAGTCAGTACAGCCGTTTTTAAAAATATACGTTTTGGGGGCCTGCGGGTGAACCGCTGGGTCATTTGGGGTCAAACTTCAGGAGGATCAAATTTGGATTAATAACTAACATTTGTGTAAATTTTATTAAATTTGGAGCACTCTTTCTTGACCAAACACGTTTAACAAACCAGCGTTAGGCAGAAAAAAGAAATCCGGACACAAACAATATGTGTCCCCTTCATAGAAGGGGACCCATAAAAACACTATTCAGAAATGCCAAAAATTTTTCTTAGTGGTTAACAAGAGAGAAAAATCACCTTTGTTTTCTTGTTTAAGGCGATCAATTTCCTCATGCAACTTTGTGAGTGTGTCTGCATGTTGCTGCTGAAGAAATTTAATGCTCTTATTGTAATACACAAGTCGTTTTTGTTCCGAAGGGGTTAAATTATCAAGAATTTGCATGTCAGTTGCCATTTGTAGTCCGTCCCCGTGCCTGTCACCATTCTGTTGGTGGACAGCCACCCCAGCGGGTGGAAGGGTCTGCAGTCGATCTCGGAGAAATGGTTTTGGATAACGAGAGCGATCAAGTGTTGACACTCGTGACCAGGAAGGCAAGTTGCCCAGTGGGGGTAAGGCACTAGATGACATCAGTACTTACTGCTCGGGTATCCATTGACATCTCAACATGATGTCAACGAAGTATTTCAACATTTTTATCTAGCAACACTTTCCTGGAACAAAAGGGGAGTATGTTGTGTAGTTACAGACACCCAAAGAAACTTGTTCTAATCAGACAGTCAAACCACTTGTTTTATATTTTTAGGTTTGTGGTTTTTAAACTGGTTTAAATCCAGATTTGTTTAATTTTGGTTGTACCCTTTATCTACATGGCCTTTCAAAGTCAAAACTGATTTTGACATTGTGCGACACCTTTCAACACAACGATTGTTGTTTTCTCATTTAGTCTTTAGTACTTCGTTAATTTTCAATTCATCAGTATTGCAGTGGCGATCACAAAATAGTAACACAAACTGCATTTGCACGGTCTGGTTCCAGTTCAACACCAAACAATAAGGGAATACCCAATTTTTGGTTCCAATATTTCTCTTTTCAACCTTTTTCCGTAAGGCATCTAATGTATGTAAATCTTTTTAGTCAAAGTTGCGTTCTGCGCTTTAAACCATTAGGACACATAAAAATACATTTTATGCAATGAACAAACAAAAGATACAATGCGCAATAAACAGATAAACTGTAAAGTCGGTTAACTCGCTGTTCCTATTAAAAAAGCACAAAATATGCGTATTTTACCACGACCGCCTGGTAAATGCTCATTGCTTGCGAATGCGACAAATGTAAACATGTGTACCCCTTGATGCTATTACGCAATTCAATCCGCATAAGTTCTACCTTTGGAAACTTTCTAGACTACTTTGAAAAATAGCTAAAATGTTAATTCACAAATTTCGCTGATGAAAGTAGTCATGGAAATAAAGAGACGCACAGCACTACATGAAGCGATGTGATTTTAATTTTACTTCGTTTTTATGACGGGGTCAAAGACCAAAAACCTTTGTACAAAACCAAAAATAAGGCAATTAGTTAGCAAACGTGTAAAATGATTTAATTGTTGTTGGTTGAAAAAGTTATGGAGGAGTGTGGTGGAAAATTGTTTCAAAATTTCTAGCGCAAACTGCCTGACTATAATTACAGTTAGCCTATTTTACCCCGTAGTCAAGAATCTGGGTGTAATTTTTGGTTTGCGCGAATATGCTTTGTAAAAAAATCTAAAAAAGTTGGCGAATGGTGCAAACAGTGTTTAATTTCCCGTAGCTTCACCAGTCGTGCGCGTTTGCTGACGTTTGATTTGGTCCAGAGGACCATTGTGTACACCAGGACTCGGCAACCGCTGGCTATTACCCGCAAACATGTTGGCAGTTATATGTTTTTTGTTTCCAGAAACGTATTTAATACCACTGGCACTCACTTACGTTAAAAAGACATTATGTTGAAAAATGAACGGTGAAATTGTTGGCTGAGGAATAGACCAAGTCTACAATCCACAAATAGCACTCAAAAACAGAAATACTCGCAGAAGCCTTTTACCACTCGCAAAAAATAGTTTTAAACAAATATTCGCTACAATCAGCAGAGATTGTCCTTTTCATCCGTTTTTGGTTCAAAGTTCTGCTGTGCGCGAGCAGTTTATGCACGTCGTTTGTCAAGCGAATGTCGTGAGCTTTGGGCGTTACACAGCTGACGAAACACGACAGAGGCGAGCTAGAAGGGCGGAAAGCTGCAGAAGGGAGTTCACCCCCTGTACAATGCGCATATGAGTCTCAGCAATCAACTTAATGTACTCGAGCTTCAAATATTCTGCCATTTCGTGCGTTTTGACAACACGAAAGATGTTAGTGATAATGTCATCAGGGGAATATCCCATTGCCCACAGGTGGTGCACGATCTTGTAGGCCTGCAAAAAATGCGTTTAGATCGAGGACGGTTTCAAAATTAAGAGACAATCAAACGTTAAATCTTTCTTACTTCATCCAAATTTGACTTGATACAGTGGTCAAGCATATTCTTTAACAGCAAAGGGTGAGGTTCATCACATACTTTGAAAACATTGTCACCATTCACAAATCCAAAACCTTGATAAGTGGATTGCAAATTGTTGAGGGCCTAAACATTTGAACAAAAATAAGACACACAGCAAGTGACAGCATACAATGTAGTCAAATTTAAAGTTGCCTGTCTCATGTCGCCCTGTGCAGTAAAAATTATTGCTTCCAATCCATCATCAGTATAGCGTACATCCTCCTTTTCAATTATCTCTGTGATTCTGGTCAAGATCTGAAAGGTATATATAAGCTATTGCTGCCAGGCATAGTATCAAGTTTAAAGAGCTCTTCTGGCAAATGTGATTTTATTCCGACGTTTCGACGTCCTATACAGGTCGTCTTCATCAGGGTAAAGTCTTCATTTTACCCTGATGAAGACGACCTGTATAGGACGTCGAAACGTCGGAATAAAATCACATTTGCCAGAAGAGCTCTTTAAACTTGATCTGAAAGGTATATTGGTTCATAATTGAAATCGACAGCAAACTTGGGGTATACTCAGTGGTGGGATTCAGCCGGTTCGCACCGGTTCTATAGAAGCGTCTCACGAAATTTTATAAGATCAGCGAACCATTTAGCATAACTGGTTACTGTCAATGGACTTTTTGTAACAGAACCGGCTGGAAAATATGACTTTTGTGATAGAACCGGCTGACAAAAAAATTGAATCCCACCACTGGGTATACTGATATGGCAGTAAAGTATTCAAAACTTGACCTGTGCATCACTCAATTTGCTATAGCGAAGGACAGCACATCGAGATTGAATTGGCTCAATAATCTTGTCTGACTGGTTGCAAGCCAAAGCAAACCTTGTCGTTTTGCTATATATTTCCATTGTTCTTCAAAAAACAAACAGTTTAGAATGAAAGTTTACATTTATTGATACACTAAAGTATATCTTGTTGAAAATGTAAACCTGCGTAGTGCTTGTTGGGCACCATTCGTCATGCTGTCTGCTTCATCAAGAATTATGATTTTGTGTTTGCCTTTTGGAAGAGTAACCTTCTTTTGAGCAAACATTTTAATTTTGTTCCTTACAACATCAATTCCTCTGAAAATATACTATGTTAGCAAATCACATATATAGAAAGCCAGTTTAAACCAAGAAGTTGCCAAACTTGCCTGGTAAAAGGTTAAAGGAAAAAAAATAGGTAGAGAAAATCCTTTGTTAAAGCAAGTAAACTTTGATGAATTTTATTGTGCAAAAATTAACATTCCTTTTTGTGACAATTAAAATATATTATGTCCTATGATTTTATATAAACTGCTATTGCTCAGTTCCAGTTGTTCATGCTAATGAATAAAATAACAAAAATATTTTTATTGTCACAAAGTACTAGAGAAAAGCAGTTCTCCAATATATAATATACAAATGCCTAAAAGAAAGAAAATTTTAAGATTGCACATACCGATCATTAGAGGCATTTAGCTCCAGTACTGCTTCTTTATAACATGGTCCCAGCATTGTTCTGGCTAAACACAATATACTTGTGGTTTTACCAGCTCCAGGAGGTCCAGCAATAATAATGTTTGGAACATTTCCTTCTTTGGCAAAAACAGCAAGTCGACTTACTGTAGTTTCATTTCCAACCACTTCAGAAAGCTTGGTTGGACGATACTTTTCAACCCTATTAACAGTTTTTTTTTAAAATGTAATGAGCTAAGAAAGAACTATTTCACTATAGAAACGCCCAAATAATCAAAAATGCTTCTTAAAAATGAAAAAAAATGTTCCAATAACAGCTAAACAGCCTGGTTTAAGCACTACAGTCTACAGACATTTTTGTTGAACAAATTGTGTGGTGAACAAAAACTAATTTTAAGAGCTCACCATGGTAATTCGTATGCCTTCTTTACCGGTTCAGCGCTTGACTTCTCCAATTTACTTGTGCCGGGAACATCCACATCCATTTTATTTTAACTGCACATTAATCCAAATTCCAAAACCAATTCACCAAAAACGAAAATTGCTTTTGTCGCAAAATCTGAAAAATCGCATGCCAATGGCGCGAAAGTTTTAAATTATCCAAACCAATGCAGTTTCAAGGTTATTATTTTCAACAGTTTTTAAAATCAAATTGTAAGGTTCCTAATTTAAATAATATAGTTGTGGTAATATACTATTCGTTTAAAAAACTGTAGGTTTATAGCTTGCTAATTGTCGTGATTGCCAAACCTTTTGGTCCGGTACAAGGAGTACAAAAATACTCTTTGGTCCGTATTAAAAAGGCGGTTATTTCCCCATTTACATACCAATGAGGTAGCAAGACTGATAGTGAGGAAAGTTGCAACTTGGATTTAGAAGTCTTTTGTTGTTTTCGTGAGAACTGATCATGGACGAAGCTACATTCTCCGTCTCAAAGGTATGTTTAACGTAAATATAAAACATAACAAAAACATTTGAAGTATTTTTTCACACATGGATAAAAATAGTTTGATATTATACAGTACTCATAAACACTAAAATAGACATATTAATACAAAGTATTTTGTTTAAGTTTTTGTGTTCTAGTCGGCCAGCAGCTATGATGCCATGGGTTTAAATTCTTAATTTCCAGCAATTCCCAACTTAACACATTTGATTTTGCAGGGTTGCTTTGCTTTTAAAGGTGATTCGAAAGAAAATGAATTTGAGACAACAAAGTATCTTAAAAGTGATGATGCAAGATGTGCTGAAAGATGGAAACTTGGAACTGAAGTTTGGAACAATATTGAAATTTCCACTAATGTATGATTTGGGCTAGCTCTTGTTGACAATATGAATTAAACGTGTATTGGCTGAGCACTGTATAATATTGCATGTAGGAAATTAACTCATCACTACAAGAATCTATGTTCCTGGATTTGGTAAAGTACATTGAGAGGTCATGTTTACCAAAGAATGCTATGACAGGAAGATCTGAAATACCAACTGCTGCTCTTATGACTGGTTTGTTGGTTTCAATTCTACTTTTTTATTGCACAATCGGAACATATCTAGAAAGTCAATCTCAAAAACATACACTTTATGTAGGAGTAAATATGCCTGATCATGCTGCTCTGTTTGTCAAGTTGAAGGAAGCTGTGGAGGAGAGTATTGCCCAATCAGTTGTAATCTTACAATCAAAAGATTGTTCAAGTAAGTTTTGAAATTATCCTTAGGTTGATGTGAATAACACCAAGTTGGCTGAGTGGTTAGCGCAACCGCCTTGTGATCACAAGGTCATGGGTTCTAATCCTATCTTGGTCGCTTGTGTTTCCCTGAGCAAGAAATTTAAGCGGCATGTCTCCAACCCATTGGTTTCTGATGGATTGAACTAAATTGTCATCAACTGCCTAAAACCGAAAAAATCAAATAAAAAATGGTCAACAGGCTTGCAATAAAACGGGCAGCTCGACGGTGGACTCATTGTGAGCATAACACATTGAGGCGTTGCCTGCCCACCGGGGATAAAAATGAAACAAACAGACAAACACTGGGATTTATTAAGCAAGGCAACACCATGAATGCTGCTTTGGTTTTAGATATCAAGTCAATGATGAGGGCTATAGTAAACCAGCTGTTGGGTGATACTGGTATGAACACAAGTAGAACAAGTGACGCTGGGGATGAAGACATTGCTGGTGATGATTTGTATTACATGAGAAAAAAATCATCCACCATTACAATGAGCATGATTGTAAAATGGTATAATAAGGTAAATGCCATTTGCTATTCCTAGTTAAACAGTAAGATTTATTCAACTATTATGCACTATGTTTTGTCAAAATATTTTTTAGGTTACCAAACCACATTCCCACGGAGGTTCACCAGGAAAAAAGCGCAAAATTGATGACACATGCTTTGCAAGGAAACCACTGGTTATTATGTGCCAAGATTTAGAGGCTTTTCCACAATTAGTCCTTCATGATTTCATAATAATGTGCAGGTAAAGCATTGTTTGTATTTTTTGTTACTTACTTTTGTTTTTTTACTGATAGTAATGGAAATTATAGTTTTCATGCAGCTACACTGCCTATGGTACTAGTATTTGGAATTGCAACTTCTTGGACAGACGTTTCACAGAGGCTATTGTCACATTCAGCAATTGTTAATTTGTCAGTTGAAAAATTTCATGCTCCTACTGCTTCTGAACACCTAGCTCTAATTATAGACAAGGTGAGTTAAATATCTGCATTTTTTGTCGCTTCATGGCCTAACCATAAGTTGTATTTCAGGTACTTTTAACAACAGAGCAGCCTTTTAAACTGAGTGGAAAATGTCTTGAGTTGATTGTTGATGTTTTTCTCTGCCATGATTTTTCGATCACAAGTTTTTTGCACGCTTTAAAGTTTTGTGCTTTGGAGCATTTTCGTGAGCAGGTAAGGTTAGTTTTCACTGCCGGCAATTTAAAAGTTTACTTTATTTTTGTTTTATTTTTCAGCCTTGCAGCATTTTATGCACTAAGTCTTTGAAAGAAGCAGAATCAGTTATTTCAAAGTTTACAAAAAATGATATTCGACTGTTGAAATCTGTGGATTCGTTTAAAAGGTCTTTAATAAGTTACATGTAATAGGTTGCTTTCATCTTATATGTTTCATTTCTAAAAAACACAATTTTATATTTAGATATGTTGCATCTCATGACAAAGACAAACAAACAGCAATTTCAAAAGATGCTGGTTTCAAGGTTCGTTAGTGTGACTTGAATCCCCAAACGACATCATTACTTCTGCTTAAACACATGTGTTTGTTTCTAGAGTGAAATTAAGAAGTGTATTCATGATTTACATGTTTTTCATTCATTCTACTTTCCTGCTCTACACTGTTTGCACATTCTTACGTCATCACTGCCACAATACCCACTTGGAAAAAAGGTAATGTCCATTATTTTTGGCTAATTCCGTTACTTTCCTGCATTATTCTATTGTGTGAAGTGTGTGTTAAGGCAGGAGCCGACCAACATTGCAGTCCATTTATGGGTGTGTCACTACTAGGGCTTAATTAAACTTTTTGCAAAGTAAGCATGTGTCCAGGCCCTCGACTCCAGGACATTAAGATTGAGGATTGTCATTAATTATATAATGGCCAGCATCACTCAATTTGAAATTCAATTTTCAGATTAGAGAACTTTATCACATGTGCTACAAACATGACATCAACAATCACGAAGGATTCAAACAAGCGTTTCTGTTGCTGGGGGTAAAGCATTTTGTTAACAACTTGTTTTATATTTCAGTGTAATTTGAACACCATCATTTTCTTATTTATCTAGGTTTCATCCCGAGATCAGCTTGTTAAACATTTAAACAATTGCGCTGATACTCTGGAGTCATTTACATATGAATTTGACGACTGTGTGGACAACGATGTTCATCCAAACTTTGCCAGCGCGAAGCTGCATGCGTTCGTGAAAAACTTGGAAAAAATGGACGAAAATGGTAAACACTGCGGTTGTTACTTTACAACAATAAACACTGAATTTGACGCTTCAGGGCTGATCACAATATTGAATTTATGTTCATCGTAAGTAAATTTGTTTTGTGTTCTGTTAAGATCCACAACCCGATAATGATGAGAAGGATGAAGAGCCTGAAAATGAAACATTGGAGACTGTAAAATATGCATATCAACTACAAGAGGTATAAAGATTATATTGTTCAGTTCTTATCAAGTTCTGGTGGTAAATTTCACTAAATTTTCACGGCTCGTAGTTTAATGCCACACGTTTTACTTGTTTTTTTTTGTTTATTGAAAAAATAAGAAAACGGATTGAACTCCGAGTTTTTTTTTCATTTGATCATCTTTTCATAATAAATGTATGAAAATGTGTCATTCAATTAAACTTCTTGCAAACGTGACAGCGTTTACGTAACCGTGCAAACAAGAAACGAATCCGAAAAATGACGCGCTTTGAGAAGATTCGTGAAGAAGCAATTTCCTATCTAAAATCATTTTTTTGGTAAGATCCCTCAAATTTTCTGTCTTAAAAGTGGCTGCGACTTTTTGCAAACAAAAAACTAAGGAAGTCACTTAATCGCAGGCAGCATTTGCAGCGCGTGCAATTCATGCCTTTCCACGAGGCATTCTACTTTGATTCCTCCGCTGCTGTAAAGCGACACCTGCTGGCAGCGCCTCGCCTTGCAATACAAACGGCACTCTCCAATCCCTATCAATATTTACCGGTTAGTGTATGTTGTTACAGTCATATACCACATATGTAAACATGTCAGTCATAACGCTTTTTACGTCATAACAACATGGTATACGATTTTGTATGTTGTAGGTTCCTTCCTTAGAGGGAATGTCATATGGGGTAATACCACCCAACGCTCCGGACATCTGTGTCGCCTACAAATTACACAATGAATGTGGCAACATCATAAACCTTTATGATTGGATGTCGGCTTTTCACGTGATCACGACGACCAATCACGGCGAAGGTGAAACCAACAGTGAAGAAAATAAAAAGGTTGAAATCGACGAAGTAACTCAGTAAGTGAAACTGTTGATTTTTGTCTTTTCGCTTTATTTCTTATTGAATAATGTGGTGATCTACCAACGTTTTTTAGGGCACGGTTTATTCAAGCGGTTTCCGAGTTGCAACATCTTGGTTTTGTGAAGCCAACCAAAAAGAAAACGGACCATGTTCAACGGTTAACTTGGTCCCATTCGTAATCAAAGTGTTTTGTTTGCCCCTGTACTAGTGACGCCTGAAAATAAAATAAAAAATTTGATTCTGAAATTGAAGTTATCAAAACTCCGTGTTTGCATTTATTTTAGATAGTTATTATGACTTATTTCTTGTGCCGGTAGCAATGGAACTGCTCAGAAATTCATAATCTTGGTCACAAGCAGTAGCCTACACGGCAACGTAACTAAGCAAATATAATATTTTTGCAACAATTTTACGGTAGCTAGTAGCTATAGTTGTGTACTGTATTGAATAATTGGTTTGAATTGTTTCAGATTGTAGCTAGTTGACATAAAAAAACGTTTTCGAAGAAAATAAAAACGGTTTTTAGTAAGGTATTCGATTTGTAATAATAATTCTAAAATAAAATATAAGCTGGGTTGTTGCAAACAACACACAAAATATAACAGGCATAACCACAAGTACATAAATTACGTGCAGGGGTGTTGCATGTCGGTTAGAAATTAGAATAACCTAGCGAAGTGGTAATCTAGCAAGGAAATACGATAGTGGGGTGCGCAAAAAAGATGGTTGTATTTAACCGCTACATTTAACGACAACAATGCGACGAGTCTGTGGTGTTCGTTGGTGTTGATGTCGAGGCGACCACCAGCTGAGTAAAGTGACAAAACAATAGAGACAAGTGGTAGGAGGATCACAAACAATGAGTGAAGTTGTCGAAGTTTATCGCGATCGAGGTTCTACTGTGGTCGTACAGAAGTAAGTCTTGTACTTTTTGCATTTTTTGCAATTAATGCAAAACAGTGTGCAATGTATATCTGGCTCTTCGAAGCACGATTTATAAATCGTAGAGACTATAGTCTCTGCGTTTTTCGTGTTATTCCATGATATTATTTTGTATCAAAATTAAACTGTATGTCTAATTATATGGCTGAAATGCAAACTTTCACAAGTTATTTTTTGAACAAAGTCAATAGCACAAAATTGTTGATAAAATTTGGAAAATATTGTAACCTGAAAACTGAACAAACAAACAAACACAATAAATACTATTTTTCTTGTAAACCTGTATTGTAATTGTTTGCCATTCCAATTGTCAGGTCCCCAAGAAGTCGCAGAAGGTTAAATGACTTGGAAGATCGGGTTTTTCAGCAGGAGAAAACAACTCAAGCATTAGTAGAACGTGCATATGAAGTAATTTATGTGAAGTGTTAAAATGTTATTGGGATGTGTTATAGTTACATTGTCAGATCATGGTAATGAGTTGGGTCATGGAAAGATGTGACTAGATATATGATTTTTACTTTGAACTTATACTTATATTTGTTGCATAGTTCACCATCGACTTTACATGCACTATTGACTTGCTGGCTTTAGGACTAGATTTGATACTGTTCATTAGATATTGGTTTGTTCTTTTTTGATATTTGTATTGCAAGTGTTTGTGTAGGTAATTTAAAGACATGTTGGAGTGAACAAAATACTATGATAAATTTCACATTAACGTGGCATGCTACCTGTGAGAGAACTTGTTGGTAATAATATTTAAATCTACCACTTCCATATATGTTGGCATTCATTTATGTGTAGAACTAAAATAACATTCTATTGCAGTTAAAAGACCACATCACAAGTGACAAATTTAAACCCTCCACAATGGATGCAGCACTGCAACAGCTTTGGCATGAACACATTCGCACAATTACAAGCACTGTGAAAAAGTTGAGCCGTGACATTGAGTCAATTAAATATGAGGTCGGTATGATGTATGTCAATTGTTTCTATCAAATCATAAATAATTTGTTCCTGAAAGGTTGCAGCCAGAGATGTGCAAACACAAGATGCAACCCTTCAGACAAGAAATGTTGAACAACTAGCTCATGCTGGGGTTTCTGATTTAAGAGGTCGTGTTGTAAGGTGAACATGTTTTACAATTTATACTTAGGAAAAACCCTGTCAATCATAGAAAATGAATATCCATTACATTTTGTCACCTTAATTTTTAGATGTGACACTTCAATTGCACGCCTTGCACAAGATGTAAGAGTAGTTTCCAGCAGTGCCCAATTAGAAACTGATCGAATCAGACAAACTGCTGAAGCAAATAAAAGTAAAACTGAACAAATGGAAAAGGAGGTACATAATTCAGCTCTATATACACATGGATCATGAGACTTTCCGATTTTTAAAAACTTTCTAATACATTCTACATTCAGATGACATTTACAGAAACTCCTTATGTTATAATGTGTACAGATGAATGACATGACACGAAGGATGGACAAGCTTCTAAGTGAACAAGAGGGTAAACTTCAATCCATGAGGGGTAACAGCAGCAAACAAATGGAAGATATTGACTCAAGGTTGAAGGTTGGATTTCGGTACACTTTTACCTTTAACCTCAAATAATGAAAAGCTAAGATGTATATCAAAAAAACTTTAGCGAATTATTGAAGACATTCGGATGAACATCGAAAGCAACAAGAGATGGGCTGAGACAGAAAGGATGCGGATTGAACAACAGCTAATGCAAATTGTGGAGATGAATGCAAATGCAGCACACACAAGACAGGTATCAGAAAATGTTGAATAGTTTGCTTTGTGCATAAGTAATATGTTTCTTTTCATATTTAGTTTTGCTGTGCCAGTAGTCAAATACCCTACAATTTGACATGTCCCAAATAATCTGAATTGAGTAATTTTAAACATTACAGGAAACATTTGAAAACAAAGTCATGGAGCGAATAGACTCACTTCAGCGATCAGTTGAGGAATGCAGAGCAGAATATAAAAAGTGCAAGGAAGAACTAAAGGAAAAGGCAGATAAAGCAGAAACATCACAACGGTAAAATTATGTTTGTTTGCTTCTGAGCGGGCAAAGAGCAGTCTGTCGTAGAGCTGCCTTCCATTGGCTGTTAGATAATTTTTTATTTGTTTTTTCCCAAATTAGTTTAAACCATCATATTTTACTGGGTTTTGGGCAGTGTTGTTCAATCTTTGCGATCTTGGCGACCAACAACAACCATACATTTTGAACTGCACATAAAAAGCAATTTGACTGTATTAGACACGTTTTAATCGTTTGTCGATTTTACACGAAGCCTATTTCGAACTACCTGAAGAATATTGAACAACAACGCGATTTTCAATAGCTCACCAACCATTCATCCAGTATCGCGGTCCCTTTAAAAAACCACCTCGTAATCACGAAAAGTGTTCCCTAAAGATTTTTTTTCTTGGTTATAGCATGGACCGATTAACGTTACACATGGAATCAGAGTTTGCCCGATTGAAGAGCGAATATCGTGATGGATTTGAGTCCGTGAAAGAAAGTATTGATACCACAAACAAGTTGGTCAACGGCAAGATCAAGCTGGTAAAGGACGAAGTTACTCGTGACCTCAACAACGTGAAGAAAATGATTGTTCTCATATAAGTGTTAAAACGTGTATACATTTTTAAAAGTAACCAATGTATTGAGTGTGGTGAACAAAATACTTTTCTTACCGCAAGTGGCACTTTTGTCACAATTGTTCTTTTTCTATGCCCTGTGTTGAAGTAAGCACAAAACCTGTAGGAAGCGTAACAAATGAAGTTCGCATTAACCCCTACCAAGGCTTTTTTACTTTTTAAAATTAAATTTTCAGGCAAAGTTTCGCCTGTTTGCAAGTGCCTTCAACTGTATTGTATTATGCATGTACATTTAGTGCCTGTATGCATCTTTACTTGCGTGTTCCTTCAACGATAAAACTTTGTCATCATGTTTTGGTCTTCAGTCTTGTACATTGTGTGGTCGTGCAATACAAGAGCTACGTATGGGAACAACGAAGCGGTGTGTTTTTATTTACAAGATTGAACAAGAAATCAACCACAAAAAACACATTTAACTTAGCAGTGTAGCAGCAAGCAATAGCTCACAAATTGTCTAAAATCTGCCCACAATCGGCAGGTTCAGTCCATTTTTTCGGCTTTTAGCTTCTTTATTTGTAGTTTAGAATCAATGTTTTCATCTTGTGAGCGCTTTCGTGCAGCCCGTTGGCCGCTGGATAAAATCGGCTCCATTCCCAGCACTTTATGGATGTTTCGAACGCTCAGAAGGCGCAGAGCATGCTGGAAAAGCAAGATACATATTCTTTTTCATTGGTAGGGGGTGTTTAAATAGACCTTATAACCACTTTTCAATAGCCATAACTTAGTTTCAAATCCATTGACTATCAAGTGTACGATTTTGTACCGTTTTGTCTTTACAATTGAGTTCCAGAAGTGTATGGTTAACTGCAACAAAGCGTTGTTTTGGTGCGAAAATCAAACTTAAACTGTTGCTTCTGGGTACAGTATATGGGCCTAGCTATTTTGGCAATAGGTTCCCATGCAATACGTACTATCCAGGCTGCCTTAAGCAGGCCACGAGTTTGTACGGTTTTGACTTAACCAGGCCAGGTTGAGTTTGTACGGTTTTGAGTTTGTTTTGTACGGTTTGACCAACCTGTGCCGAAGCAGTGATGTCTTCTCGTTCTTGACTTGTAAGAGCTGCAGCGGCGTCGGTCGGCTTTCGTTCGCAAGGGTCCATGACGCCGGGGCCACCAGGCAAGAGCACGCCAGCCGCCAATGCCTCAAACACCCGTTGAAGAGCGGCACTCGGCGAAAGGGGCAAAGTGGCACTTGAAATCACTCTCTCACACAAAAGCTCCACAGCCTAAATGTAGTGGAAAAATTTAAACATGTTTTTGCTTGTGAAATGTTTTATAATGCAAAGGTAGCTACGTGAGAATTTGGTGTTCTTTTGAAACCTATATATTTTAAAAGTACAAGTGGACTCAGATGTAGTCACTGCTTTAAGTAAGTATTCAACAGTTTATTCCACCGTACATGTCATCAAAACTTCTTGGGTTTACACAAACAATTTCACAGAACTAATGGTATTTAGATGTATAAAAACAACTCACCCAACTTATTAGTGGACTCCATGTTGGCACGCGTACGCATAAGTCCTTCATAATTCTAGTAACCAGTACACAGGATTGCAAACCATTCGCTTTAGCCTGTGATTGACATTTGAAGTTAACATAGAGTTTTAAAGCATCTTCTGTCACAGCGACGGTAGTCACCAGAAATATTTATTAACTTGTACTTAGTGTGTGTATATGATATAAGCCTAGTTAAACACAAACAAACGCTGTGTGCTTATGTGGAAAGTGGAAATGCGCCTTTTTTGTCTATTTTTAGTTTGCAAGTGCCTTCATTCTGAGACTTGCCGAAACGTCAAAGACCAATGCACATTTCCAATCATTGTGTTACGAAAAAAACTTTAACAAATCACTGTTGTATATGAATCAGTACTGATCATTATTTACCCGTCTATTTTAGTGTTTAAATAACCATAAGCCCAACGAAAAGTATTAATTTTGTTAAAACTAAAAAGGTGGCTTTCTAATATACTTCCATTTATATATTCTATATCATATTTACCAATTTACTATACACATTATTTGATTTACATACATGATTGTTTTTGCAAACAAAAACGAATGGGTCCCCACACGTGTGTTTATGCGGATTTACGGAAAACAAATGTTGCAGTTATTTTTAGATTCTTAAGAACAAATTATCAGAAAGCACCCATAATTACCTAAGTAGCTTATTTTACTCGAACACAGAATATTTTGGCCGTACACAGATACCCACAAAACCCTTTAAGCACAACTTGTAATTTGAATTATGAAAGCATAAAAACAAAACACACATAAAAAGCACAAATATTTATGTAGTTGCCTTTTGGGTTCCTCTAAAAGAGCAGGAATGGCCGAAGCGGTCAAGGTGTTCGGTGAAACATGCTATTTTACGAAACATCGTTTGAATGCGTTAATTTCTTTTTATAATTCTAAATTGTCGCAATCGTGGGGAACATTTTCATGTCGGCATTTGTCTCAGTCAATGACGTAACAATGACATGTATGTTACGTCACAACTGCACGAACACGTCGGCCCAACTTTTCAGTTTAGAGGAACCGTTATGGCCCTGGTCTGTGAGTGCAGACAAGGTGTGTGGAAGAACGTGGGAAGCCAAACCTGAAACCACTTGGCGTGACGCAATGCGGCCAGCGCCCGGCAGCACTTTTCCCGATCCAAAATGTCAGGCGGGTCTGGCTTCACGTCGCTTTTAGTTGCGCCGGCTTCAATGTTCGAAGACAGGGCAACGCGAGAGGTTATTTCAAGGAGGGAGGCATGCCGTGCATTACACAGCAGCAGAGGGAGACGCATGCGAGAAAAACAAATACAATATCGATTAGTTCGACCACTGAAGTTTTTTGACATAGTTGTCCCTCTGCTGTTGATCCAGTGACACCACTTTTTTGGTTGCCATTAAGTTCTCTTCGTTTCTTTTACAAACAAATTAGCCATTGTGGTGCTGTATGGCAAAACGGCACACAATGCTATTAATTGCAAACATTTTATCACTTCAACCCAATTAAGTTTAAATTTTTAATTATGCTACCAAAAAACAATTTTCTGTATATGCAATAAAGACAACAGGCAATCAATATTTAGATTCATAGAAATCTATCGAAAAACCCATAATTGGCACATCATTGGCAAAATGCACTACCATACACCATTGTAGACACCTAACCAATACCATATGGAGGCCAGAGCAACTGCTATCATACCTCCTTCTTCTATAGGTCGCATCTGTGTGGCTGTCAATACCACTTTTATTGTTACACAAGGTTGGGTAGTGGTCCTTAGCAGAAAACCACATTCCTCATAACTTATCTCCATTGTCATTTTTGTTTCAGACCCGATCTGTCAATGGAAACGACATTGAGACAGATGCCACAAGTGCAATGCAGAAAAAAAGTAATTAATAAGTCTCACCCCCAAATGTTTAGGCATATGGTCAGCAACCCTATTGAGCAAAGTATTGGAAGGTTTTTGGTTGCACATCAGCACAAGTTCCACACTGAGATTTCCACGGAGCAAGAGACCCTTAGCAAGTGCCCCAATTCTTAGAACTGCCTTCAACAGACGCTCTGGTTGTGGCTTTTTTCCACTGAAGACAAAATGATAGTAGATAAAAAAGCACAATACATGTATAAATTTAAATTTTATCAACATAATGTTTAAGGCTGCAAGGTGTTTTTACGTGTGGTTAGCACACTCTCATTGCGATCACAAGGTTATGGGTTCTAATCCCGCCTTCACCACTTGTGTTTTTGTGAAAATAACTTCAGTGCTACTAATTTAAGAAATCAAATAATATATGATTCAATGGTTTTACTAAGAAGAGAGCAGCTGAACAGCGAACTCATTGTGAACATAGTGCATTTAGGTGTTGCCCACCCACAAAGGAGAGAAATACAACAAACAAACAAAAAATTTTTAGTGTTACACATGAGAATTTAGTGCCATACATCAAAAATATGACATGCATGCGTGCAGAATGCACATTAAATCAAGTTTGTCTCCCTGTAAGCTTTCCCAAATATGGCAAGGCGTTGGCTAGAAAAATTTATTTACTTGAGGTTGGAAGCAGTAAAAACTTTCATTTCTTGTTCATGAATAGTTGTGGAAACCTCCTTCAAAGCAGCTTCAACAGTTTGTACAGCAGTTTGAACGTTAGTCAATTCTTCCTCGGTTGGGTAGATTTGGGAATGTTTATTTAGAACATGTTGGTCATCAATTGTCTTCAGTTGCTAAATGAAAGGTTTTGTATGTATAAAATCTTTTTTTGACCATCCAGTTTATAATATGACTAAAATATTGGGTTCCAACCCCTAGTCAGAATACAAGTACTTCACCATAACACAGAATTGGGGTATTATGGAGGCTGTGACATGTTATAAATCAGTGCTCTTCAACTTTTTAAGTGACACGGAATCCCCAAGGTGTTTTGTCATACTTTGGGGAACCCCCACAAAATTATTTTGAATGAATGTTACTCAAGTAGGCCACATGAAAAAAAACACATACATTTTTATGTGACACACCCCAAGCACATAACAAATGTTGACTTCAATTAAATTAAACAATTTACTGAAACACATTGGCATATTATTTAGATTGGTCGTTTGTACATTTATCTCACATTTCAGACAGAGAGTATCAAGACTTTGATTATTACGTCACAATTGATCAATGGTGTAACCAAGAGTAACTAGATTGTACAAGCGAGCATTGCTGTTCGCAACAATGATATTATGAATCATTCATGTTTGAATTGCTACACAAAAGCTTTGCAAACCCCTGTGCGACCCTTAAAGTTGGCGGAACCCCTGAAAGGTTGTATGGAACCCAAGGGTTCCGCGGAACCCCGGTTGAAGGGCCGTGTTCTAAATGGCAGGTATCACAGGGTCCCACTAACATCATATATTACGAGATCATGGAGAAGAAACATAATTGGGGTGTCATTGACTGTTATCACTTCCAGGTGGAATTACCAGCAAAACAACACCATTCATTTCACTAAATCAGCATAATGGATGACTGATAAGTCATAACAAGCTTTCATGCACTAAACAGGGCCTTGGAAGGGCACAAAAGAAAAACAAAGTAAAGAATAGTGATTTAGGGCAGAGATGTCTTTGTGATTTTGTCAAGCATGAGCAGTGCCCGGTGCTATAAGCAGGGTTGCCATACCGTCCTTATTTCTAAGATTTGTCCTTATTTTGAAGGGCTATGTCTTAGAAAAGTTCATTGTCCCTATTTCTAAGAAATGTCCTTATTTTTGACTTGAGTCCTTCTTTTGTCTTATTTTCAACAATTATGAGTCAAATCCATGCTACAAGTAAAAGTAAACCAAGCCCTGAGCTGTTGTGAGATGCACGAAACATTTTCTACGAACAAGGGGTTGCTGGAACAGATTGTTTCTGGGCAAAATATTGCATATGATATGTCATGGCTCGTATAAATGCAAAGATTTGTTCACAAACGCTTGCTTTGTTTCGTATGAAAATTTGATTTTTTCGGTTGTCCTTATTTTTGGTTTCAAGTCGATGGCAACCCATAAGGTTGTGTTTTGTTTGGAAATGAATAAACTTTTTCTGAAATTTACCTGAGACTGGGCCATAGCAGGAGGTCTGAAGAACCTTAGTACAGGTGGGACTGGAGTTAAAATGTGTTGTGGCACAGGAATTCCTCTTCTTCTGTGAAATTCAACTTGTTCTTCAAACTGGACCATTTCTTCTTGGTATTGGTAATACAGTTCCTCTTCATACAGCCTAATAAATCAGAGAATTGTAAATGAAATACTAGAAAGGTGGCTTTCTGATATACTTCCATTTTATATATTCTATACGATATTTACCAATTTACTATACACATCATTTGATCTATACATATGATTGTTTTTGTAAACAAAAACTAATGGGTCCCCACACACGTGTTTGTGCGGATTTACGGTAAACAAATGTTGCGGTGACTTTTAGATTTTTAAGGACAAATTTTTAGAAAGCATTAACCCAACAATAAAAAATTTTTGTTCGTATTCTTTTTGCACTATTATTGTCATATAATTACAAAAACATTAAAAAAGAACGAATGAAATACTTTCATTTAATCTCTTGCTTTGACCCAGATATTAATCTCTTGCTTTGACCCAGATATTGTCATCCAAGGTCAGGTTTTAAACACATATTTTTCTAGAAAGCTGCAACAGTTGTGTTACAGACACTTTAAATTAAAAAGCAATTTGCTACAAGTGTACACATAACAATTTGTTTTTCATTTAACTTTGTTTCGCAAAACCATTGACCTGTAGTAACCTCTCAGAGTGCACACGCCAAACGACTGTTTGACCTATTGACACCGTTTTCAATAGCACGCCGTCCTAACTGTTCAACAACACCGTTTAACCTAATTTATACATGCCTTGAGTGTTGATTCCTAAATTTATTCCAAAAAAAACGCTACGTTATGACGAAAGAAAGTTCTGAACTGTGTTAGTAATACCTACTAGTTGACCTTAAGTAACCCGTGGTCATGCGGCGGCCAACCTGACAACGAGCATTTAAAAAAAAACATTTATCTTGCAAAAATGTCAAGTTTATTTTTTCAACTTTATTTTGATTAACAAGTTTTGCTTGACATATACGAAACCGAAGCACGCTTATTAGGTTTAAATCACGTCATAGGTGTGAAACCTTTGCCAAAACTAAAAATGTGAGTGATAACTTAATAAAACGAAATAGCATTGCTGTGCAAAACAGCTGATTTCTGATCACCAAAACGACGTCTCGTGAAACGTCTGTCCGACGTCAACCTGAGCCCTCCTGCTATCGTAAACCAGTGAGTTACTCTCTTGGGACTTCTGCCTACAGTGTCTTTCTTGACCAAACGAGCGTTAGACACATTTACGTTTCGGGGGCCTGTGGGTGAACCGCTGGGTAATTCGGGGTCAAACTTCTGGAGGATCAAGTTTGGATTAATAACTAACATATGTCCAAATTTGAATAAATCTGAAGCACTCTTTCTTTACCAAACGAGCGTTACAAACCAGCGTTAAAAATTTTACGTTTTGGGGGCCTGTGGGTGAACCCCTGGGTCATTCAGGGTCAAACTTCAGGAGGATCAAATTTTGGTTAATAACTAACATCTGGCAAAATTTAAACAAATTTGAAGCACTCTTTCTTGACCAAACGCATATAACAAACCATGTTTTAAAAATTTTGCATTTTGGGGGCCTGTGGGTGAACCGCTGGGTAATTCGGGGTCAAAATTTAGGAGGATCAAATTTAGATTAATAACTAACATCTGTCCAAATTTGAATAAATTTGAAGCACTCTTTCTTGACCAAATGCGTTTAACAAACCAGCGTTAGACAGAAAAAAGAAAAAAAAAATACGGACAAAAACAATATGTGTCCCCTTCAGGGAAGGGGACCCATAATTACAAACACAACATATATTAAATTCCTAAATGCACAGACTAAACTGAACCAGTTGTAAATGCATTTGAACATGCTAATGGCCAAATAGGTCTCATATAAACGGATAGATATTTGGCAAAAAAGCAATCAGTTTTAACTGTAAAACCCACAACACAAAAGTTTTGATTGCGAGTGTTTACTGATTGTTTGTTACAGAATAAAATACTGCATAAAAACCTCATATCTTCTTCTTCCATCTTCCTCATTTCTATTTTCCACTGTTGCTCTTTCTTCCTCTGCTCCCTGATTGCCTCCCTACAAATGCAAGAAAACAGAATTTGTTAAATGCAAAATATAGACCATCTATATATATCAACTTAGCCAACCGCATTTTAAAGTCAAATTAATAAACAAACAAACAAATAGATTGCTTACTTTCTTGCCTCCTGCTTCATTTTTATCATCATCAGACTTTTCTGCTTCGGGTTTAATTTTACATCAACCTCAATGCTTGGATCCACTTTTTTCTGAACAAATAATAAAGTATGTTACATAAATGGTACGTGTTTTAAACCTAAACAGTCAAGAGTCTTACTTTATAGGAGAGTTTATGGCGTCGTCCTCTGACATGGAGTTCACGGGCACTTGGGTCATTGAATTCACATTCACATAATTTGCACCTGTATCTTATCACCCGACCATCTGTCCATACTTGATCAACGTAATTCTCTCCAATAGGATCTGTGGCAAAAATTTGATATTGATCAACCAACTAAGAAAGATTCAAATTAGTTCTTTTTAAACAATATGCCAAACCCACTATCTATATAAGGTTAAAAACCTAAAAAATAGATTGCCTATTATGACATGAAAGTAAAAGAGTTTTATTTTTACACAAAGGAAATCAATAAAAGAATCAATAGCTAGTACGCTAAAATTGCAAAAGCTGTATGTTGTTTTTTCGGTGCATGGCATTGGAGGTCGGATATAGTTGCTGAAACATGTGTGGTGATCTTCACTTTATTTCTTTTAACTTGTTTGTAAATTGTTAACTTATATTTCTTGTTTAGAATTAATAATGCAATTGTGGTGGCAAAATCAATTTTATGCTTTATCAGATTGCATAACTAAAAACAACTGTTTCAACAAGTATCCTAAATGCTTCAGTTGAGTATGTAAAAATCTACATGTCACACACTATGATTCATTACTGATGTTTAAACACTTATGGTCAGGCAAAAATTACCATTCTTTAAAGCAGCTGCTTCACCACCATCTCTTTGCGTCACTGAAAAAGCTCCTGTCGATTTCTCAGAAAGCTTTATCAGCTTCACTTTGTCAGTTGTTTGTGGTGCAACTTCAACTTTGATGGGAGCCAGTGGTTTTGCTGGTTGTGTTGCCATTGCAGGGTATGCCACTGGACCAATCTCTGCTTTTGCGTCTGTTTGGTTGTTTGAAAGATGAAGAGTGGATCCACCTTAAAATGTAAGCACATGAATGAGATTGAAAAGCAACTAAAAACACTGCTGGTCAGACCACAAGTTGAATCATATAGATATTAGGGATGCGCCGAGCCGAGCCAGAACCCGAGTACTCGGTACCGAGCATCGCTGTTTTTAATGCTCGGTGCTCGGCCGAGCAGTTGCACAAACTGACCCGAGCGTTAAAGTTGCATATTCATGCCCTGCTGACATACGTAACTATTGTTCTAAAGGGTGTCTATAAACAAAAACGATTGATTTTTTTAATGTATTAGATGGTGGAAAAACGCGTACCTTATGGGTATGTACAGCTTAATAAAACACCGCCGGTGACGTAAGAGACCTTGTAGAGCTAAAACATAGAAAGGGGATTTTTTGTGACGTCAAAATGCACCGAGCGTGCTCGGCCGAGCACCGAGCATTAAACTGAGATGCTCGGTGCTCGACCAAACAGAACATTTGCAGTTTTGGCACATCCCTAATAGATATTATATTATTGTGCTAATTAATACTCCCATATTTATATTTTCTAACAGATAAGTTCCAGATGGCATAAAAAAAGTTTATGTTAGGTGTTTATTCAAAATTTTTATGTTACATACACAAACAAACATCTCTATAGTGTCAAATGTAATAGATGGCACAACTTTACCATAAAATGTAAAAGTAAAATGTATATGCTTCACATGCTTGCACACATTGGCCCAGTGGTTCCCAACCAGGGCCCATGGCCCCCCAGGGGGGACACGAGCTGTGTTCCGGGGGGCCACAGATGTAGATTTACCCGAAATACCCACTAAAATATCCCTAATTTAATCAACTATTTTGCATACTATTTTTCTATATTGAGGCTTTTTACGAATGCGGACCCTTATTTACTCTATTCGACCTATTTAAAGCCGATATTAGTATCCAATTTCCACACGAGTTTGCCATTTACATTTTAAGGGGGCCACGAGGCAAAAATGACACTTTTAGGGGGCCACGGTCCATGGAAGGTTGGGAACCACTGCATTGGCCTATGTACATAATAATGCACTGTATTTCAAAAATAGGCCAGCAACAAACTTACCAACAAAGTTTATCTTGTTTGAGACAACTTTTTTCTTTGTAACAGAAGCAATTATTTCTGCATCCGGACGACTTTTGTAGCCTGCAGGTAACTGGTTGCTTGATGCTTTAAATCTGGACTAAAAAAGACAAACAAACAATTTACTGAGCAGCAAAATACTACTTCACTCTTTACACCAAAGTAGTTACTTATTGTAATTAAAATGCACAACACACTATAACACAATATTTGCATGTTTATCTATGGATGACTTCTGGTCTAGCATTTCAAACAACTATATACCTCTCTTATAGGCAACTCTGATTCTTTCATCTTGTTCTCTCGCACAAGGTAATCACAGAAATCCCAAGCAGCCCTTGTCTGTGAATCTTTCTTATTGCCAGCAGTACCTTTGCCAACATAAGGAAATCCAGGTACTATGACTTCACAGACATAAGAGTGCCGATATGGTGAAGTTCCATGGGCTGTGATGTTGTATTCCGGACGAGTACGTTCCTTGCCCAGCCATGCATACAAGTAAGCTTTAACTTCTGAAGCCTATAAATCAAAATTGACATAATTTTTCAAAATATGTGTCTTTACAACATTATGCAGGAATCTGTCCAATGAGGAATATATTAACCCAAATAGCTATAAAAAGTGACATGCTTTATCCAACATTTCAGCATATTGATAACAGCAAATACGCTTTTTGTACTTTTTCTAGATCACCAAAAAAGCTTGACAAATTGGGTACATAACTATTTGAAAATATCTGGGACACTTTTTTAGGTTAAAAAGGTGGAGCATCAGACCAGTTTTCGTGCATCAAAATTTGGTGATCATACTATTCCTGTTTTGTATGAACCAAATCTCAAACAATACAAAACGTTCTTACAATGATTGGTTTGTTGGGGTCTCGATTCTGTTGAGCCTGGATTCTTTTCTGTTTCCAGTAGGGCAAGTTTTTCACATTTGCTCCACTACTATCCCCTCCACCCCCACCCTTGTGCTGCTGTTGATAGATTGAGTTTGCAGCACTTATGAGGGCTTTCTCATAGTTTGACATGTTCTGAGGTCTTCCAGAGTGTGGCTGTCCATAAGAACTCTTGTTATTGTTACTTGTTGTTGGGGTCTAAAACATTAAACAAAAACATGAGAGTAGAATATAAACAGAAAAATTCAGTTCAAAATTTTTGTTTCATTTCAAGCAACACACAACAAACTAATATTTCTACAATGGAGAACCAGGTACAAATTTGTATTTAACAACCAGGGTTCAAGAGTCAAATTTGCGATAGTTTTTTTTCAGGTCCTTTATCTAAATATGTTAATGTAATCAATGAGCTTGGAGAGTAAATTTTTGTTTTTTCCCTTTAAAATGCAATGATGACCTTACAGAGTCAAGAGCTGAAGCTGTAAGAATACTAGGGGTTGGAAATTATATCTTTCGACTCAGCAACCCTGTTCATAACAATTAATAGGGTTTACACATGCTCACCGGAGCCTTTGAAGATCTAAAGTTTACAGATGGTGAACCCTGGATGCCTTGGGTTGACGGGGTTGATATTGTAACTTGTTGCTGAAAAATAATTTGAGTAAAATTATAGTAATGGTGCAAAACCAAGAAAAAAAAATTGTGGCACAAAATGGAAACAAAGCAATTTAATACACCTAAATATACACATAAAAAGGCCACCATTCAGAACACTAATTTTTGACAGATGCATTAAAGCATGTGGAACTCTCTATTGTAAGTTGTAACTGTATATTATTATGTAAGTTTGGAATAAGTTTTTAAAAAAATGATGCTGTGTTGTAAGAGCCATGTGCTTGTAACTCACAATAGCTATTAACATAAATACATACATATTGAGCATGTTTTAATACAGTTTAGGACAAATTGGTTTAGGTTCGTTTTTATTATCCTTATTTGTGAATCAAACACTCAAGCTTTGGAACACAATATTGCAGTTTGAACAGCCCTAATCCATGTAAACTGCACAAAACATGTTTATGGTTTGAAATGGTATAATACCTGTGCAACAACATTGCCAACAGGTTGATTGTAGTTTGATGATCCATTATTTGCATACATGGTTTGTCTTGAAGGGGGAGCTGGTGGTTGAGGTTGGGTTTTAACATTCATATCTGAAAATGTATTTGAATAATTAGTTGAAATATTAATCCATCAATTAATGTTTATTGTTATCAACAAGTTTTAAGTGGAAAGAAAACATGATGACAGAGAAGCATAGAATAAACTTTCAATTTCCAGTCAAGATGCCCCCCAGAAAGCACAATTATGCACATAAATGAATGAAAATTTAAGAATGTGTGTCAAAGAAAAAACACAAATTGAAGTGGAGGAGTGCAAAACGATGTAGCAAAAGAGAGTGTTCTGGCATTAAAAAAAATATGCTGCGGTAATTAATATTCAAAACACAAAATAGTCAACAAAACTAATTCTATTATAGATACAAAATAACACAGTGCCTATATTTTTGTAATGCTTACTTGATGAATTTCCCCATGCTGTGGATGCAGATGAACTTGTCTGCTGGTAATACTGCTGTGGTTGAGAGGCTGGTTTATTGTAGTTTGCCTGCAAAACAAACATTATTAAGTACTATTGCCAGGCAAAGTTTTTCTGTCTATTTCAGGGGTGCACAACCTGAGGCTGTATGGCCAGACAAGTTTGTGTGGCCGTGAACATGTTTATTAAAATATATGTATTGGTGGCCATGACATAAATGAAGCCTAGTAGCCATATGTGCCTGATTTTTTTGTAAACCTATTGTGTGCAAACAATGCAAAAAACAGGTATCACAAGCGGAAATTATGGCATCCAAAACAGTTAAGACTGAGGGTTGTGCAAACTGTTCAGCTCAAACTGTACTTTAAGTTACGAATTATTCTGTTTTTTTTTGTTTCGCCATTCGATTGTATATAAATATATATGTTCATGATATACACCTATTTCTTTACATCAGAAATTTTTAAAGATGCTGGCAGTTGGCAGACGTTGGTGAAAGAAGGATCTGTGATGAGGGTGTCATGGCAATGGCAACATCTGGTAAAATATCCTCAAAGTCACTAAAGGTTTAAATATACCTGTTGCTGTGGAGCAGGTCCGCCGGATCCATAGTTGTAGCTGTTTTGATATTGTGTTGAAGCGGATGAGCTTCCCTGCGGCTAGTTTCAATAAAAACATAACATTTATTCGGCAAATATTACACAACAAATATTTAAACTTATCTTATCTTTAGGTAACTGTACCTTTTCTCAAACAATTTAAAAATCAGGCAACTTTTGACTGTACAAGTTTAATGAATTTCAATATCAGACTTATTTTTAGGGGGTATGGTGCTTACACGAACATGTCCATAAGCTGCCATGTACGTTTGCTGCTGTTGAACAGGTTGGGTTTGAGCTCCAGCTGGTGTAATAAACTGTTGTCCTGGACCTGCTGGGGGTTGCTGGACCCCAAAAGTGGGATTGTTGTATGACCCGGGTGCCCCCATACTAAAAACATGTCAAAAAGTTGATGCAAAACGGCTGTTGTAAGTTTTCACTGTAAATTATAACTGTTGCGTTTTGACCAACCTGTAATGTTGATTGCCGGAGCCTGTCCCAAACCCATAGTAGTTGGCCATCTCCTATTTTCTACACCTTCATGTCAGGCCCGGGAAACAGACGCAAAATGATTTGCATTAACTTGCAACCTCTCCCAGCCTTCTTGCAAAAAGACTAAAAAGTCACGAAGTGAAACACACAATTTGCACAACGATTCAAACACAAAATGTATGTCGTTTTTTGTTTCATAACTCGTCGTGATTGTTGCAAACCCGCGGCAGATAATATAAACAGGGTGAAAATCAATGCAGTTACATGTATCGCAGTGCGATGGCCATAACTGGGCTTGTTTAACAATATAGCATTTGTGATTGATTATGGTGCCGAATAATCAGGGAGTCGAACCGCTTGTCATACGGGTTCAGGTTCGGTTCGGGTTCACTTCGTTTTGTTTTTAAGGGTTCGGGTTCGGTTCAGGTTTATAAAACTGTATATTTTCGGGTTCGGGTTTTGTTCCGGTTTGAGCAAATTATCCGGTCCGAACCGGTTTGCGGTTTTTAAACCGGTTCAAATTTTCATTCGTTTCAATTTAATTCTATCTATCATCTTCCTGGCCTTATCAAACCCCACAAGATTTTTTACCGTGCACTGTTATTTTTGACACGCCCTATAAGTGTTATCTCGCGTATTCGCTATTTTGAAAAAAAAATCGCAAAATATAAAACAGACTGCATTTTTTACTGGTTCAGTTCCGGTTCGGGTCCAACGCCAAACAAAATATAGGGTTCAACTCCGGTTCGGGTTTTTAGAAAATCGTAATTAGCGGTTCGGGTTCGGTTCGGGTTTAATGAAATTAACCGCTCAAACCGCTTCGCGGGTTCGGGTTCAGTTCCGGTTCGACTCCCTGCGAATAATATCCGCATGTAGCCTAGATTGCGCTCGAAAAAGTTGGAATTATGTTTCGAAGTCTTGTAGCGATTGCGTCATATTTTGTGCAAACTTTGCAATAGTTGTTTACCAAATTAGCTCGTTTTACTTGCTAAACATGCTCCAGCTTTGATAATATTTCCTGTTACAGTTAAATTAGGAGGTTGATCGACTTTGCTATCTGGTGTTTACCCGCTTTAATCGTATGTTTTGTCTCGTGTGGTGAATTTGTCGCTGTTTTTGTGTGGGAAAATGTGCAAGAGACAACGGCAAGAGCATAGTTGTGCAGTTTAATGTCACGTGTTATGAATTTATAAAACGCACCGCTGATGTAATGGCTATCGCTACAGTCTCAACTCTCAAGATTAACCATGTCACTACAAATTGAACTAATACCACAGTATAAACAGAATAAACTGATTACATTTCGCTGTGCTTGTTTATTGCTTCATGACAAAACATTGCGAAACGCTAATATAAGGGAGCACAGACTAAAAAAGGAGTAGAATGAAATGAATAGTCACGCATCGAGAGCGATTTAACCTAGCCTAGGCCTATAATCCGGATAAAGATATTAACCTGTACATCCGGTGCTCTTGCGATTGGCTCTTGCTTGATTACTGAACAACCACGGCGTCCAAACACAACGTTGTGTTTAAACAGCACGTAGTTAAAGCAAATAAAAAAGAGTTCACAGAGTCAGCTACTTCCTATAATTAACTGCGACAGGAAACATTGCATAGTTCATGCCATTATTTAGCAACAGATTGAAATTACCTTGTTACACAATTGGCTTCCTTGCGAGCTCCGTGCTAGCAAGTCGAAACGAGGAAATTGGCAAAGCAGCACTGTTGCAAAATTTGCGTAAATTATAATTGCCCCTCGAGCTGCTTTTGTTAGCCTAACTGACATGTAGCCTAATGTTTTATGTTGCCTACATGTCCGCGGAGTGGTAACATCATTTAGGCTACCTTATTCCGGTATTTTGTTAAGGGTCGTTCAAATATTCCACTGAATGAATCTTAAAATGGATTTTGTGCTTTTAATTTGCACTTTTTAATAGAAAGGGTGAATAGCACGAAGCTCAGTAGGCTATGACGAGAAAAACAAAGGACCTCCTTTATAGTACGGCAACTTTTATTTGTGAACCTGAACCTCGATGTTGTGTGACTTATTTTGGGCTTTGGCTTACGGTGTGCAACTGCACAGTGCACACAGAAAACGACACGCGAGCAACATGCGAACAAACGACGTAGTAAACAGGCTAGCTCACAAAAAATGAGAATTCGACAAGCAATTTAGTTGGGTGAAAAAACGGAAATCCTACTACAGCTACCTAAGTTAACCATAGTTGAATATGAATAAAGAGTTAATCCAAACAGGGTAAAAATTAATTACACTTTAAAATGACCTTTAAGAGTTTAAATTCAAAAATCAAAATAGGTTATAACTCTCATGGTTTGGTACGATTTTAATTTTGCCATTTTGGTGGTGGTCAAATAGGCAAAGTAAAAACTTGTAGGCTACATTCGAAAATAATGTGGTTTGGTCTTGATCAAATTGAGGGCACGAAAATATAAACAGAAAAAAATGTGTGACTGCTCTTCAAGGAAAGTTTTCAAAGTTGTATCATCACAAAATATAAACAGCTTTTAAAAACTTGCTTAGCTTGTTATGGAAGTAAATCTGTAAGATATGTAATCTATCAGTCAATATGATGCAATCAGTACATGGGTTATTTAAGTGGTTGCTTCATTTTTATGGTATTGTGTCTGCGAATTCCTGAGCTTTGGAGTTATTCAGGATTCCTGTTGCATTGGAATGAGCAGTTTTCATGTGACTGGTTCTGGAACCAACATGGGCAAAGGTTTTGTCACAAACTTCACACTTAAATAGTTTCTCGACAAAGTGGGTTCGACGATGTTGTTTCAAATAACAATTTCTAGCATATGACTTTTCGCACAAATCGCATTTATATGGCCTCTCATCCATATGCGTCCATTGGTGTACATTCCGATTTCCAGACGAACCAAACGTCTTTCCGCAAAACTCGCACTTGTATGGTTTTACTTCGTTGTGACTCATGATGTGTTGCCGTAGAGTTGATGTATTATTGAAGCCTTTTTCACATATGTCGCACTTGTAAGGCCTTTCATCTGTGTGTGTTAGTACGTGTTTTTTAAGTGATGTAAATGTTGCCAATGACATTTTACATACGCTACAAGTGTGTTTTTTCAGTCCCAAGTGACAGATTGTGCTTCTGCAATTGACCACGACTGGTAAATCGTTTTTCACATATTTCACATTGATAATTTAATTTATTAGCATGACTCATCATATGCATGGTGAGGTTGCTCTTTTGACGGAATCGCTTCTCACAAACAGTGCACTGATGAGGTTTCTCATCCGTATGCAGCATCATGTGATATTTGAGATGGTCACTTCTTCGGAAACGTTTTTCACAAGTTTTGCACTGAAAAGGTTTATTATCGCTATGTACTTTAAGATGAATTTTTAACACATCAATTGTCTTAAACCGCTTTTCGCAAACTTGACACTGATGCCCCTTTTCCGTTGTGTGGACGAACATGTGTTGTTTTTTCGCAAAAGTTGTGCGAAAGCTTTTTTGGCAGATTTCACATTGATGTGGTTTTTCATTTGTGTGGATCAGCATGTGAGTTTTAACGTGAACAGCTTGAGCAAAACGTTTCTCACAAACTTCACACTTGAAAGGCCTTTCACCGGTGTGGGTTAAATTATGATTCTTGAGGTCATAATTGCTTGGAAATTGTTTTTCACATATCTGACATTCAAAATTAAGTATTTTTCCAGTATGAATTTGTTGATGTTTTTTTAAGTTTCTGGCAGTACTCAACACTTTTAGGCAAGTTTTACACTGATGTTTCTTTTTCAATGGAGTCGTATTTATTTTCTTTAAGCGTTGTTTTTCTGTCTTCGTAGTTGTAGACCCACTCTCTATTGCTGATTTGGTGCCAGAAGTTGTGCATGGTTCGGAATCTTCTTTTAAGTTTGCAAATTGTTGAGCTTCAAAAAACTTTGGCATAGTCGCCATGGTGTTTGATGTAGTTGTGATTTTATTGTTTCACAGAATAAGGCTGTTTTCAAATGTCTTTTCTCAGCACGTTTTTTGATCAAAATAGATCGAGAGATTCTATATTATAGAATCTATAGTTTCAGAGAACAACTGAAAGTACATATATGTTTTAATTTTAAGAAAACACAGAAACCAGAAATGTACATTATTAAACGACGTAGTAACTTTGCTGCGCTTATGCAATCTACTACAAATCTAGTTTCTGACTCGATTTGAATTTAAACATACAAAACGCATCAAACCACTATTTTTGTGTGATTATAGTTGCTTCAATCGACGATAAAGTGATATCAAATACAACATTGTCTTACAAGTGGCATTGCCACCAACAGCCACATTAGCAAACTTTTGGCCTACAAAAGAACGCAACCTGGCAGAGGTACACAACTGGTGGTCGGTTAAACCAGGTGTAACGAAACATTTTACACAGCGTGTCGGGTAATTTTAGTAATTATGCGCGAGGGCCGCATGGCTTACAAGCCCTGATGCAGCCTTTCCCAAACTAAAATTCGCGAGGCAGAGTTGACGGGACAGCCAAGGGCTTATATGCCTATTCCCAATCTTATTTGTATTCAGATTCTGCCGCAGTTTTGTGCCGTTGTAATCAGATCAGCTAAAATTATCACTACAATCTATTCTGCAGGTTTAAGCAATCTTTAACGTGTTACGTTACAAAATGCTTCATACGGTTTATTGCACCGAAAATACCTTTTTGGTGACCTTTGGCTTAAAATAAGCCAAAAGCACATGTCTGAAATGATGGTAAACGGAGAAAAAACGCCTAATTGGAAAACGCGCACCACCATTAAACCGTGCAATCGTGATTTGTGCGCACCGCGCATGTTTCAAACGGCCAGTACAACACCTATAACTAGGCCTACCATACGTCCTCTTTTTGGAGGACATGTCATCCTTTTTAACGAAAAGTAAGTTGACCTCCAAGGACAACAAAAAATGCCCAAATGTCCACCTTTTTGAATTTTCTGTACTTACTAAAAGTCTAAATAACAACTGTTCCTTTAAAACAGGGGTGGGCAACCTTTGTTACTGTAGGGCCAATTATAAATGTCAAAAATGGATCGAGGGCCGCACATGTGCATAACACAAAGAGATTTTGCTCTGCTTCTTACCAAATATGCTTAACTACAAGTATAATTCGTATTTGATTCTAGCCACATTTTGCCAGATCGCAGAAAACTAGCATCAGGCGCATTAATCAGCTCAAAAATATGTAATAATTGGACTCGTTTGCCAGTACTTTTGAAATCCAAGCGTCTCTACGGGCCGCACAAGCTTTAATGAAGGGCCGCAGGTTGCCCACCCCTGCTTTAAAACCATCCAAAGAGTGTGAGTTGTGGTCATTGTTAATTGAAATTAACAATTTATTTTAAGTTAAACTTCATCCCAATAGGACTATAATATTTGACAGCGTGAATTTTATCAAATATCTTGTGCTTTCATTTTCTTGGGCACAAAAGTATGGGTTAATATTCTTTGTCGAGAATGTGTCCTCTTTATTGGTGATGAAAATATGGTAGGCCTACTATAACTAACTATACACATTCTACTTTTTAAGTCAGACATTCTGAAAATGCGTGGCAACTGCAAAACTCTCAATATCACGCTACTTTATAGTTTTATTCAAACATAGACTTCGATCAAATAAAACACAAGAAAAAGTTTTCACGGTTGAATAGGTTTCGAATTTCCGCATAAGTAAGAACAGGTAGAGCTACTAACACCATAACGAGAATCTACCCCCAAATTTGATTGGTTATATCTCCAAAAATACTCACGGTTAGGGCTATTGGGGTCGGAGTAAGGTATTAGCACTTAAAATTTAATAAAACTAACCCAAAAAATTAGTTACTAATGTAAAAATTTTATGTAAATATTTCCCAACCCAACCCATTTATAGCCGCTAAATAAAAATTCAGCTCTTTACGTCCCCTAATCAAATTTGGGGGTAGATTCTCGTTGTGGTGTTAGTAGCTCTACCGTAAGAACAGCACAGTTTATGAATGAGGAAAAGTAAATGCTTTTCAATGTAACGTACATGACTTTTAAAGGCATAATCCAGCTGTCTTGTCTTTGGCAATTTTCATAAATGGAGCTGTCAAGTCTTTTGGTCTACCTGTAGTTGCATTTTTATGACAAACTGAATCGAAAACCATATTCGTGTTTCTAATTCTTCTAAGTTTCAAGAATATTGTTTTTTCTTGCATTAATTATGACAAGACATGAATTTTCAGTGGTTGTGTTGACTTCCAAATCGATCTTAATAATTTCTTAGAGTGGCAGGTCCAAAATTTTGCACCAGTTTTTCGGAGCAAAATTTCAGTAAAGTTCAAACAAAGCAAATTTCAATCAAATCGGACATAGCACCGATCGATAATGTCGTTTTTATCTGTGACATATTACATTCACAAGTTTTGATTTCTTTATGCTAGTCATTTGCGTTGAAGAGCTACACACGTTACGGCACCAGTTCTGTACTATTAATAATTCAATTAAAATTGCTGATGGAATTCACTATCTAAATATTGTCCAGCAGGATCTTTTTGCATCAGTTAACACATTACCAAGTTATGCTTTCCTAAAGCTTCGGGCCTCAAACTTTCCTAAAGCTTCCAGTGTCTATAAAAAGTATCATTTGTGCGTAAATCCAAAACATACACAACGTCTGCCAAGAAACTAACTATTGTGAAATGCTAAAAAATAGATCTCGCATTGTCGCAAATGTACATTATATCTCTCTTGACTGTGCTGCGCAGCGTGTGTACGTTGACCCGCTCTTGGCGTTGCGACATCAGGGTGGAGAATCACTCGATGAACCCTTTACTCGTTTTCCGTTACGCGCGCGGATTATCGTTTGGACGTAGTTTTTCGTGTTCTTGTCAGAGTTGCAAGTCGGGCCGGGCTTTTCGGGCCGGGTTCGGGTTCGGGCCGGGTTCGGGCCGGGTTCGGGCTTAGGTATTTGTGAGAAAACGGGCTTAAAACGGGCCTGACTTTACGTTCCGTGTCCGCCATTTTTTTAAATAAAATCACTCAGCTAAGTAACAAGTCTCTGGCTTTGACCTAATGCCCACCCTACTCTAAAAAATATTGTTTACGCCATTGTCTACTATTGTTCATTGTGTTTGTTGTCTTTCTCTTTTTTCTTTCTCATCCTTTGTTGCGAGGCTTTCGTGGATAGGCCTGTTAATCAAAATTTCGGGCCTAAACGGGCTTCTCAAAAACGTTTCGGGTTCGGGCCGGGCTTCGGGCTTATACTTTCGGGTTCGGGCCGGGTTCGGGCTCAGATTTTGGGCCCGCTTGCAACTCTGGTTCTTGTATAGCCGTTATCTCGAGTATTCTGAAATCAATAATTGTTGTGGTGGCGATGACAAAAAATAATACTGGGAGCATTTTTACTGGTTCGGTTCCTGTTTGGGCTCTCCGGCAAGCAAAACATGAGGTTCAACTCCGGTTTGTTTTTTAAAGAATGTCATTCTGCCGAACAGACACTCAGTAGAAAAATCAACACTCAACGTATCTGATTACTGAAAATAATTTACGTTGTTTGAATTTCAACAGATCTGACTCCACACGCGGGCCACATGCTGTTGTCTTTTTGTTGTGTGATACAATGCGAACAAACAATTGAGTTGAGTGAAAACGAGCTAAATCAACAGGCAACCAATTTATTTGGGTCAAAAAGGAAAATCATACAACAGGCAAACTGGTAATTGAATCGAAATAAGTTAATCCACGAAGGGGTGAAAAGCACTAAACTCAAACATTTTCTAAAAATAAAAATGCTACAGTCGTGCAGATACATTTTCCACAAAGTGCTTAATTTGATGATGTGGAACATCTATGAAGTTTTACAGTATTTTACCGGATTCTTGTATTTTTGGTAGTTCTCTTCGCACCGTAATGTGCAGTTTTCATGTCACTGGTTCTGAAACCAACATATGAAAAGATTTTTTACACAAATCGCATTTATATGGCCTTTCATCCATATGTGTCCACTGGTGTGTTTTCCGGGCTCCAGACGAAACAAACGTCTTTTCGCAGAACTCGCACTTGTATGGTTTTACTTTGTTGTGCCGCATCATATGTTGCTTAAGTGTTGAACTACTATTAAAGCTTTTTTCACATATGTCGCACTTATAAGGTCTTTCATCAGTGTGTGTTCGCTTGTGTTGCTTCAAGTGGTTAGAAGTAGCAAATGACATTTCACATACGCTGCAAGTGTACATTTTTTCTGTGATATTTGACAGATTGTGCTTCTGCAATTGACCACGACTGTTAAATCGTTTTTCACATACTTCACATTGATATTTAAGTTCATTATCATGATTCAGCATATGCACGGTGAGGTTGCATTTTTGACGAAATCGCTTCTCACAAACAGTGCACTGATGAGGTTGCTCATCCGTATGCCGCATCATGTGATATTTAAGGTGCTCCCTTCTTCGAAAACGTTTTTCACAGATTTTGCACAGAAAAGATTTCTGGTCGCTATGTACTTTAAGATGAATTCTCAAAAAATCTTTTGACTTAAACCGCTTTTCGCAAACCTGACACTAATGTAATTTTTCGGTAGTGTGGACTGTAACGTGACGTTTTTTCGCATCAGGTGTTCGAAAGCATTTTTCACATATTTCACATTTATGTGGCTTCAAATCTGAGTGGGTCAACATGCGTGTTCTTGCATGAACAGCCTGAGTAAAACGCTTTTCACAAACTTCATACTTAAAAGGTTTTTCACCGGTGTGGGTCAAATTGTGTTTTTTGAGATCATAATTGTTTGGAAATCGTTTTTCGCATATCTTGCAATTAAATTCAAGTATTTTTCCTGTATGGATTTGTTGATGTTTTTTGAGGTTTGAAGCAGTACTTAGCATTTTGAGGCAGGTGTTGCACTGGTGTTTCTTTTTGGTTGGAGACGAATTCATTTTCTTTTAACCAAATTCAACAGGTTGATTTTTTTGCAACCATGGATCAACTTACTGCAACTACAAAAGGCAATTACAGTTAGTGAAAGAATAGAAAACCTATAGCTCTAGTCTAAAAATGACTACAAGAAAGTAAAAAAAACAAAGAAGTTTATTCTTTCGCAATACTTTACAATACTCGTAACTTAATTGAAACTTAAAGCTCGAATCACCCAGTCCGTTGCTTGGTGAGTGAAGACTAAAAATCCTTATAGCAATAGATGTAAGTTCCGACAAATCACTTAGTCGTTCACCCTTTGGTTTTAAAGATATATATATTTCGCTATTACAGCATCGTCAGTATCTACGAACCAGCAGAAAGATTCATAAAAAATTAATGAAAACAGTATGCATAAAAGACCTACTAATAAAAGTGTAGAATGGAATGTTAAAAAACGTTAAAAAACGTTACTCAAGCTGCAGCGGCAACCAACGCACCGAGTGAACCGCTACCGCATCAAACAAGCGTTACGTTAATAACGTCCTTCGCCTTCCCATCCAGTTTGTTTGTGTTTATATCGCCTTATCTCGTCAACCAGCGTGTTTTCTCTGCCTGTGGATTTTTATCGGACGATAATATACAAGTTGCCTTGTTTCCTCCCTCCGGCCGCGCACCTGTAATGTATTTTTTCTTTTTCTTGTCTGTTCGCTTGTTTGATGCGGTAGCGGTTCACTCGGTGCGTTGGTTGCCGCTGCAGCTTGAGTAACGTTTTTTAACGTTTTTTAACATTCCATTTTACACTTTTATTAGTAGGTCTTTTATGCATACTGTTTTCATTAATTTTTTATGAATCTTTCTGCTTGTTCGCAGATACTGACGATGCTGTAATAGCGAAATATATATATCTTTAAAACCAAAGGGTGAACGACTAAGTGATTTGTCGGAACTTACATCTATAGCAATACTTTACATTCACAAAATATATTTACAGTTACATTTTTGACGACTACACAGACAGTCAAACTCTGTTCTAATGTCTTCATAGCAAAAGCAATTAAACGACAATAACTTGAAGAGAGAACTGAAACATAACGCATCAAACACTTAAGACTTAAGTAAAGTATTGGTTTACTAAAGCAAAACACTAAAGTATTGGTTCTGCCACCTGGACTTTCGTTGCAAGTCTGCGAATTAGTTTAACACAACCCTATAGTGTACAAAGGATGTGGGTCGAAGCTAATATTTCCTGAATCAAGGAAAGAAGGGTCGAATACTTCAATTATGCGCTGCTGTTGCAGCAATACAGTGCATTATATCGACAAAACATGGACATGCTGAATTACTTAACTTACATTTACCATGGGGATTTTGAGTATATTAATATTTTCCATTCCGTTCCGTTTGTGACACCATATTAAACTATTGAAAGCAAAAATAATTTTAATTCTGCTTGGCAGAGTTGTTAATTCTAGTTTTGGGTTGTGTCCACTATGGCATAACCAGTGAAAAGGCCAGTTATGTGGTTGCTTGTTTCCTTTTGTCCTTACGTCTGCGAATTCCGGTAGCCTTGGAGATTTTCAGGATTTCTGTTGCATTGGAATGGGCAGCTTTCATGTGACTGGTTCTGGAACCAACATGGGCAAAGGTTTTGTCACAAACTTCACACTTGAATCGTTTCTCGGCAAAATGAGTTCGACGATGTTGTTTCAAAGTACCATCTGTGGCATATGACTTCTCACACAAATCGCATTTATACGGCTTCTCATTCATATGTGTCCACTGGTGTGTTCTGCGGTTCCCAGATGAAACAAAGCTTTTTTCACAAATATCGCACTTGTAAGGTCTTTCATTGGTGTGTGTTAGCATGTGCTGCTTCAGGATTCCAGAAGTAGCAAATGACATTGCACATACGCTGCAAGTGTACATTTTTTCGGTGATATGTGACAGATTGTGCTTCTGCAATTGACCACGACTGTTAAAACGTTTTTCGCAGATTTCACATTGATATTTGAGTTCATTAGCATGATTCAACATATGTATGGCGAGGTTGCCCTTTTGACGAAATCGCTTCTCACAAACAGTGCACTGATGAGGTTGCTCATCTGTATGTAGCATCATGTGATATTTCAGGTGACCACTTCTTCGGAAACGTTTTTCACAGATTTCGCACTGAAAAGATTTCTGGTCACTATGTACCTGAAGATGACTTCTTAAAACGTCAGTTGATTTGAACCACTTTTCACAAACCTGGCACTGATGCTCCTTTTCCGTAGTGTGGACTAACATGTGCTGTTTTTTCGCGTTAGATGTGCGGAAGCATTTTTGGCAGATTTCACATTGATGTGGTTTTTCATTGGTGTGGATCAACATGTGAGTTCTAACGTGAACAGCCTGAGTAAAACGTTTCTCACAAACTTCACACTTAAAGGGTTTTTCACCGGTGTGGGTCAAGCAATGTTTTTTGAGTTCATAACTGTTTGGAAATCGTTTTTCACATATCTTACACTGAAATTTACGTATTTTTCCAGTATGGATTTGTTGATGTTTTTTTAAGTTTGCAACAGTACTTAGCATTTTGAGGCAGATGTTGCACTGATGTTTCTTTTTGGATGAAGTCGAATTCATTTTCTTTCAACTGGTTTCAAGTTGATTTTTGCAACCATGGATCAACTTGTTGCAACTAAGAAAGGTAACTTAATTACGTTTGCCCAAAGAATAGAAAACCTTGCCCTAGTCTAAATTGACTGCAAGAAAGCGAAAAACACCAAAGAAGTTTATTCTTTCGCAATACTTTACTTACTTGACATCAATATCATAGCAACAACGTACACCTTCAATAAAAATACATTTATATGCATGACCCATGTCAACTGTGTACAAACTAACCAATCGCTCATTGCTAGTTATGATGTTCAATCAAGCTCTTTGGTTTTGATTTGAAACACGTTGCTTCACAAGTTTTGTTTGGTTACACCAGCGGTTCTCAAACTGGGGTCCGCGGTCCTTTAGGGGTCCGTGAGGCAATTTTGGAGGACCGCGAAGCGGTTGAAGTAATTCTATAATCTTATTTGGCGTCAGTTTGTGCCACTAAATAAGTTTAAATTAAAGTAGAATTGAGAATCGACTGTCTCGATTGCTAAACAATGGCCTTTATTGAATGACAACTATCAAAAATGCAATTGTTTGCGCACAATCGTAATGTTTTTTGTCCTGTTTGTGATGTCACATGCTGTCTTTGAATGATTGTTATGCGCAATTTTGCATAACTAGCTAAAATCCTGCAATCAACTTTCGTTTTTATGAAATACACATTCAGGCTTAAGGACCGCGAGCCCTCGAAATAATGGCAAAGGGACCGTTTTGAAAAAAATATGAAAAAGTTTGGGAACCACTGGGTTACACTAACAATTCGATGGCCTATGGATTTCTGAATCTACATTTTGTCTAGCAGGGCGTTACTAGTCGCAATAATATAAATAACTAAGTGATACAGCAAACCTTCATGTTTGCAGATACAGGTTAGCAGCTTCGATAACAAAGTATATTTACAGAAACATTTCTGACGACTACACAGACAATTAAACTCTGTTCTAATGTCTTCATAGCGAAAGCCATCAAACGAAAATAACTTGAAGAGAAATCAATAAAACATAACGCATCAAACATCCAAGTAAAGTATTGGCTCACTAAAGCAAAACACTAACGTATTGGTTCTGCCAACAAGACTCTCGTTGCAAGCCTGTGAATTAGTTTAACACGACTCTATATTGTGCAAAGGATGTGGGTCGAAGCTAATATTTTCTGAATCAATGAAAGGAAGGGTCTTAAATAATGCAATGTTGTTCAGCAATACAGTGCATCAATTCGACGAAACATGCACGTGTTCTATTACTCAACATACATATGCCGTGGAGTTTTCGTGTTGATTCACATTTTCTAATTGGTCTCGCATATGACACAATCCAACTACTGAGAGGAAAAATAAGTTGGATCGTTTTTGGCATAGTTGTAAATCTTAGGTCAGGCTGTGTCCACTTTGACATAATAAGTAAAAACAGGTCAGTTATGTAGTTGATTTTTTCCTGTGATCATTACGTTTGCGAGTTCCTGTAGCTTTTAAGTTTTTTAGGATGCCTTTTGCATTGGAATGGGCAGTTTTCATATGACTGGTTCTGGAACCAACGTGGGCAAATGTTTTGTCACAAACGTCACACTTGAATCGTTTATCGGCAAAATGAGTTCGATGATGTTGTTTCAAAAAACAATTTCTAGCATATGAATTTTCGCACAAATCGCATTTATACGGCCTTTTATCCATATGAGTCCACTGATGTACATTCCGATTACCAGACGAAACAAATGTCTTTTCGCAGAACTCGCACTTATAAGGTTTTACTTCATTGTGGCTCATGATGTGTTGCCGTAGAGTTGATGTTTGATTGAAACTTTTTTCACATATATCGCACTTATAAGGTCTTTCATCAGTGTGTGTTCGCATGTGTTGCTTCAGCTGGTTAGAAGTAGTAAGTGACATTTCACATACGTTGCAAGTGTACATCTTGTCAGTAACATGAGACAAATTGTGTTTCTGTAGTTGAACACGACTGTTAAAACTCTTTTCGCAGATTTCACATTGATATTTCAGTTCATTAACATGATTCTGCATATGCACGGTTAGGTTGCTTTTTTGACGAAATCGCTTCTCACAAACAGTGCACTGATGCAGGTTGCTCATCGGTATGTAGCATCATGTGATATTTGAGATAACCACTTCGGAAACGTTTTTCACAAATTTCGCACTGATAACGTTTTTGGTCACTGTGTACTTGAAAATGTTTTTTTAACAGATTACTTGACTTAAACCGCTTTTCGCAAACCTGACACTGATGTAGTTTTCTCGTAGTGTGGACAGTAATGTGACATTTTTTCGCACTAGGTGTTCGAAAGCATTTTTCACATATTTCACATTTATGTGGCTTCAATTCTGAATGGGTCAACATGTGTGTTCTCACATGAACAGCCTGAGTAAAACGTTTCTCACAAACTTCACACTTAAAAGGTTTTTCACCAGTGTGTGTCAAGCAATGTTTTTTCAGATCATAACTGTTTGAAAATCGTTTTTCGCATATTTTACATTTATTTTTAAGTATATTTCCAGTATGGATTTGTTGATGTTTTTTGAGGTTTCCAGCAGTACTTAGTATTTTGAGACAGGTGTTGCACTGATGTTTACTTTTGGTTGAAATCGAATTCATCTTCTTTTACCTGCTTTTAACAAGTTGAATTTTTGTTACCATGGATCAACTTGTTGCAACTAAGAAAGGTAATTACGTTTACGGAAGGAATGGAAAGCCTGAGCCTAGTCTAAAATGACTGCAAGAAAGCGAAAAACACCAAAGAAGTTTATTGCTTTGCAATACTTTACTCACTGGATATCGTTGTCATTACAACAACGCACACCTTCAATTAAAAAAACATTTATATGCATCATTCATGTCAACTGAGGACAAAGTGGTCAATCGCTCATTGCTAATTAAAATGTTGAATCATTTGTGTTGTTTTGACACATGTTACTTTACTGTTTGTAACTAACTATTCGATGGTCTATGCAGTGGTTCTTAACCGGTGGGAAATTTCCCACTAGTGGGAAATTTAATGTTTTCGGAGGGAAATTATGTAAGCTTTCAAAGAGCAGACTCGGGCACGAGGGTCAAATTCGGCTTTGAATTAACCGTTGAAAGTTACTAACATTGATTTCATCAAGGTTTACAAGACACATTCAAATCTGTTACATCACAGAGAAGACTAAACCATCAATGACTTTGCTATTGTGCGCGAACAAAAGCCTTTCCTTTGTTGATTGTGATGCAATAAATGACTAATGCAAGCAGAGCAGACTCTTTAGTCTTTAGGATTCCAAAAAGTGTAATCTCTCACAGAAGCACTTTTTAAACTAAATAAGATTGCAGTATACCTTTAGGGTCCAGACCAAATCGCTCCACAAAATTATTTCATTTAAAGAATTTTTTTTGTTAACGTAGGGCACAAAACATGATGTTGACTGAAACCACTTTTCACAAACCTGGCACTGATGCTCCTTTTCCGTAGTGTGGACTAGCATGTGCTGTTTTTTCGCATTAGATGTGCGGAAGCTGTTTTGGCATATTTCACATCGATGTGGTTTTTCATTTGTGTGGATCAACATGTGAGTTTTAACGTTAACATCCTGAGTAAAACGTTTCTCACAAACTTCACACGTGAAAGGTTTTTCACCGGTGTGGGTCAAGTTATGTGTTTTCAGATCATAATTGTTAAATCGTTTTTCACATATCTTACACTGAAATTTACGTATTTTTCCAGAATGGATTTGTTGATGTTGTTTTAGGTTAGAAGCAGTACTTAGCATTTTGAGACAGGTGTTGTACTGATGTTTCTTTTTAGTTGAAGTCGAATTGATTTTTATTTATCTGATTTCAACAAGTTGATTTTTTGCAACCATGGAACAACTTGTTTCAACTAAGAAAGGCAACTTAATTACGTTTACCCAAAGAATACAAACCTAGCCCTTATCTAAAGTCACTGCAAGAAAGCGAATAACACCAAAGAAGTTTAGTCTTTCGCAACACTTTACTCAGCAGTGGACATCATTGTAATAACAACAACGTACACCTTTAATGAAAATACGTTTATATGCATCATTCATGTCAACTGTGGACAAACTGGTCAATCACTCATTGCTCATTATGATGTTGAATCAAGCTCATTTGTGTTGTTTTGACACATGTTACTTCACCAGTTTTGTTTGTTACTAACAATTCGATGGACTATAGATTTCCGAATCTAGATTTTGACTAGCAGGGCCATATTAGTCGAAATAATATAAATAACTAAGTGATTCCACAAACCTTTATGTTTGCAGATACAGGTCAGCAGACTCGTTCATAAAATATATTTAAAGAAACATTTTTAACGACTACACAGGCAGTTAAACTCTGTTCTAATGTCTTCTTACCGAACCCAAATAACCGATAATAACAAGAAAAGAGATAACTAAAACATAACGCATCAACCACTCAAGCAAAGTATTGGTTCACTAAAAAGCAAAACACTAAAGTATTGGTTCTGCCATCTGGACTCTCGTTGCAAGTCTGCGAATTTGTTTAACACGACCTTATAGTGTACAAAGAATGTGGATCGAAGCTAACATTTCCTGAAATAAGGAAAGGAAGGGTCGAACACTTCAATTATGCGCTGATGTTAATACAATGCATCATATCGACCAAACATGCACATGCTGGATTACTCAACTTACGTTTACCATGGGGTTTGGGGTATATTAATATTTTCCATTTGGGTCCGTTGATGACACCATATTAAACTATTGGGAACGAAAATAGTTTTAATTCTGCTTGGAAGAGTTGTTAATTCTAGTCGATGCGAATTTCCTGTAGACTCAGGATTTCTTGCAATTGGAATGGGCAGTTTTCATGTGACTGGTTCTGGAACTGACATAGGAAAAGGTCCTGTCACAAAATTCACACTTGAATCGTTTCTCGACAAAATGGGTTCGACGATGTTGTTCCAAAAAACAATTTCTAGCATACGACTTTTCGCACAAATCGCATTTATACGGCCTCTCATTCAGATGTGTCCACTGGTGTACATTCCGGGCTCCAGACGAAACAAACGTCTTCTCGCAGAACTCGCACTTGAAAGGTTTTACTTTTGTGTGACTCATGATGTGTTGCCGTAGAGTTGATGTGTGATTGAAGCTTTTTTCACATATGTCGCACTTATAAGGTCTTTCATCAGTGTGTGTTCGCATGTGCGCCTTCAAGTGGCTAGAAGTGGAAAATGACATTTCACATACGCCGCAAGTGTACATCTTGTCAGTAACATGAGACAAATTGTGCTTCTGCAGTTGACCGCGGCTGTTAAACCTTTTTTCACATATTTCACATGGATACTTGAGTTCATTATCATGATTCAGCATATGTACGGTGAGTTTGCATTTTTGGCGGAATCGCTTCTCACAAACAGTGCACTGATGAGGTTGCTCATCTGTATGAAGCATCATGTGATATTTGAGATGGTCACTTCTTCGGAAACGTTTTTCACAGATTTTGCACTGATGATGTTTCTGGTCACTGTGTACTTGAAGATGACTTTTTAACAGATTACTTGACTTAAGCAACTTTTCGCAAACGTGACACTGATGTAGTTTTCTCGTAGTGTGGACTATCATGTGCTGTTTTTTCGTATCAGATGTTCGAAAGTATTTTTCACATATTTCACATTGATGTGGCTTCAAATCTGAGTGGGTCAACGTGTGTGTTCTCACATGAACAGCCTGACTAAAACGTTTCTCACAAACTGCACACTTAAAAGGCCTTTCACCGGTGTGGGTTAAATTGTGTTTCTTGAGGTCATAATTCCTTGAAAATCTTTTTTCGCATATCTTACACTTAAAATTAAGTATTTTTCCGGTATGGATTTGTTGATGTTTTCTTAGAATGAAAGCAGAGCTTAGTATTTTGAGGCAAGTGCTGCACTGATGTTTCTTCTTGAAAGTGGAATCGATTTTCTTTAAACGTTGTTTTTCTGTCTTACAAGATGGACTTCTTATTATTGATTTTGTACCAGAAGTTTTGCAAGGTTCGAAATTTTCTTCCAAGTTTGCATTTTTTTGAGCTTCTAAATCGTACTTTGGTGTGGTCTCCATGGTCTTTGCAGTATTGTTAATGTCTGTAGATTAATCTGATCTTCGAGACATACAATATATTATTGTTCGAAAGGATAAGTTTTTTTCAAATGTTTTTTTTTCTGTGATGTAACACACGTTTTTGTGGTTGAAGTGAATGGAGATATCCCTATATATTAAAGAATAACCAAAAGTTACACATATGATTTATAAATTAAAAAAAAAAAACACAAATCAACAAGCGTTTCGTCCAGCATCAGGTTGCATATTTAACGAATTCGTCATTCAACTGGTGTGATGCTAAACAAAATTCTAGTTGTTTTCAAGGACTTGTATTTTTGCTGCCGTTTCGCCCACCAGAACCATACGTTACGGTAGGGCTTCTTCAGAGCAAGGAATGAAACATTGCGAGCACACAAGCCAACTTAAGCACTATCAGTCTAAAGAAGCCATGTGGTTCTGATGGTGGACAAAACGTCAGCAAAAATACCAGATCTTGAAAAACAACTAGTATTTTGGTTAGCGTCACACCACTTAAATGAAGACCACCAGTTGAATAAAATTCGTGTAAAACGCAGTAACATGTAAATTTTAAATAAACAACGTAGTCGCAGTAGCTCTGTTCCGCTTACGCAATCTATACGGCAAATCTAGTTGCTGACTCAATATAAATTCAAACATACAAAACCCTCGTAAAAACTACTCTTTTTGTGAATTCCTTCAAGAGACGATAAAGTAATAATAAATACAACATCATGGTGCATTTTGGATTGCCTCGACCAGCAACCGCATTTAGCAAAGTTCTGGCCAATAAAAGAACGCAACCTGGCAGACATACACAACTTGTAGGTTCTCAAACCTTCAGTGCACGTTTGAGTGATGGCATACGAAGAAAATTGCTCGACTGGAAAACGCACATCGCTATCAAACCAACCGTGACCACATGCAAACAAGCCTTAAAGGATTTGTCTGCACTTCGCATGGTCCTTCAGTAACAACTTTAAGCAACTAATTTGGTTTCGAAATACTGTTCGTTAAAAAATGTGCAAACATTACACTTAATTAGATTACGAACGTTACCCTTGACTATCTAAATCTAAACGCCGCCGCTACTCGTTCCAAACAAGTTAGTTCACCAGCAGGTACCAAACAACTGAAACAATTGTGACTGTTGAGTGCATTAATCAGCACCCCTGGAGGTAACAGCGAAAGTAGCAAAAGTTTGACAAAAGGAACCCTACCTAATTTGAGTCTGGCGATTGACAAATAATCGTAGTCCTACATCACGTATATTGGTCAAGACCAAATCTATAATTAGTTTAGGGGCAATGTCTATAATTAACCATACACGATTTAGCCTTTTGAAGTCAGGCATTGGAAAAAATGGATGCGCAACTGCAAAACTCTCATATCACAGTATTTCCTTCACCCACATAAACCTAGATGCGACGATATAATGGCTGCTGCTTTGCGCCTCAAATCGTCTAACAGCATGAAATAAGTAGAACAATAGCGACTTGGCTAAGCCTGTGGGAAAACTGGGTGGACATCGAAAGCCTGACGAGAAAAAAAAGTTTTCATGGTTCAATAGGTTTAGACGTTACGCATAAGAAAGAACTTCTATATTTATAAACGCGGAATGTGAATAACTTTTAATGTGGTGAACGGGTGCAGTAGTTGAAACGTTCATTGTCCCAAAGTATGTGCAGGAAATTACAAAACGATAAACAACTGCGCTTTAAACTACAACAAAACCACAAAAATGTCAATTACTTTGCTGCTTGGGTTCAAATTGCAAAGATTTTGTAGAAACGACATTAAGTTTTGCACAGATAGCTTGTTTGACAAAGCAAAGCAAAGCAAATTTTAGGAAAATACAAACATGGCGCCGATCGAATATTTCGCTGTTATCGGTGAGTTTACCTTTACAAGTTTTATTGACTAGCAGCGCATTTTTACCAACATTTTTGCCGAGTTGAAAACCATACTTCAATATTTGAATATAAAGTTTTGCTCCGACATTCACAAAATATGATTGTAAAAACACTTTAGAGTCTTTTTAGTTTCAAAACCGGTCCGCAATGTAAAAAAGGTTGCCGACCCCTGCTTAAGACAACGGCTCACATAGTTGAACTGGATACGAAGAAAAACGTTCTACGAACAATCGCACGACTAAGGTTTTGGTCAAAGAATACTGATTACTGAAAACGAATTGTCCAAGCAAACGGTCACTAACTGGTCAATCATGTAAATGAAATTTGCTGAAACACGCGACGACAGTAGCAAGGTACACACAGCCAGAGAAAATGATGTTCAGCACCAGTGACATTTAAGTGGGTCGTTACAGACAAAGGTCAAAGTATGTCGGTGATAGCAAAATTTGATTCAAAATGCTTAAAACAGCAAGATTTCATTAAAAAAAGCACTTGAAATTATTAAATTGGCAGTAATTCGTTAAAACCACGCAACTACTGGCGTTAAAGCGACTGTTAATATGGTTAAGATAAGATCATTTAGGATAGTTTAGCATTTTTAAGATAGAACAACACGAGTTACTGAACATCAAACAGAAATGTAATGTTATAAAATCTTTAACCTATTATAATTGTCCTGCAAATAAGAGATGCAATTTCTAATCGACTTGTACTGTTTTTGTGCAAGAACAAAAGCGTGATGTACATTGCAAGGTCCCAAAGTTATCAAGCCGTTAAATTCAAACTTAAGCTTGAACACGGATTCGGTAGGCCTACTATTTTTTGTCTGGTTTTCGCTAATCAGTAAAAACAGGTCCGTTCTGCGGTTGTTTCTTTCCTGTTATGTTGTTGCTTCTTTGCTCTTATGTTGGCGAGTTCCTGTAGCTTTTAAGTTTTTTTAGATTTTCTTTTCTATTTTTAGGAATGGGCAGTTTTCATGTGACTGGTTCTGGAACCAACATAGGAAAAGGTTTTGTCACACAATTCACACTTGAATCGTTTCTCGACAAAGTGGGTTCGACGATGTTGTTTCAAAAAACAATTTCTCGCATATGACTTTTCGCACAAATCGCATTTATACGGTCTCTCATCCATATGTGTCCACTGGTGTACATTCCGGGCTCCAGACGAAACAAACTTATTTTCACAGAACTCGCACTTGAAAGGTTTTTCTTTTGTGTGACTCATGATGTGTTGCCGTAGAGTTGATGTCAGTAATGCATTTTGTCAGTAATGTGAGACAAACTGTGCTTCTGCAGTTGACCGCGGCTGTTAAACCGTTTTTCACATATTTCACATTGATATTTAAGTTCATTAGCATGACTCATCATATGCACGGTGAGGTTGCACTTTTGACGAAATCGCTTCTCACAAACAGTGCACTGATGAGGTTGCTCATCTGTATGCACCATCATGTGATGTTTGAGAAGGTCACTTCTTCGGAAACGTTTTTCACAAATTTTGCACTGATGACGTTTCTGATCACTGTGTACTAGAAGATGAATTCTCAACCAAGCTCTTGATTTAAACCGCTTTTCGCAAACGTGACACTGATTTAGTTTTCTCGTAGTGTGAACCAACATGTGTTGTTTTTTCGCATTAGATGTGCGAAAGAATTTTTCACATATTTTACATTGATGAGGCTTTAAATCTGAGTGGGTCAACATGTGTGTTCTTGCATGAACAGCCTGAGTAAAACGCCTTTCACAAACTTCACACTTAAAAGGTTTTTCACCGGTGTGGGTCAAATTATGTTTCTTGAGGTCATAGTTGCTTGAAAACCGTTTTTCACATATCTTACACTGAAATTCAAGTATTTTTCCTGTATGGATTTGTTGATGTTTTTTTAAGTTTCCAACAGTACTTAGCATTTTGAGGCAGGTGTTGCACTGATGTTTATTTTTGGATGAAGTCGAATTCATTTTTCTTTCAACTGATTTCATCATTTGAATTTTTGCAACCATGAAACAACTTGTTGCAAGAAAGGTAACTTAATTGCGTTTACCCAAAGAATAGAAAACCTAGCCCTAGTCTAAAATGACTACAAGAAAGTGAAAAACACCAAAGATGTTTATTCCTTCGCAATACTTTACTTACTGGACATCACTGTCATAGCAACAACGTACACCTTCAATAAAAATACATTTATATCAATCATTCATGTCAACTATGGACAAACTGGTCAATCACTCAATGCTCATTATGATGTTCAATCAAGCTCATTCAGAATCTAAATCTAAATTTTAGATTGTTTTGACACATATTACTTCACCAGTTTTGTATGTTATTAACGTTCCGATGGCATACGGATTTCTGAATCTGGATTTTGACTAGCAGGGCCTTTAGTCGAATTAGTATATACAACTAAGTAATACAACAAACCTTCATGTTTGCAGATACAGGTTAGCAGCCTCGTTCACAAAATATATTTACAGATACATTTTTGACAACTACACAGACAGTCAAACTCTGCTCTAATGTTTTAATACCGAAAGCAATTAAACGACAATAACTTGAAAAGACATAACTAAAACATAACGCATCAAACACTCAAGTACACTATTGGTCCACTGAAGCAAACCACTGTAAAGTATTGGTTCTGCCATCTGGACGCTCGTTGCAAGCCTGTGAATTAGTTTAACACGACCCTACAGTGGCAGAGGAAGCTTAAATTTCCTGAAATGAAGAAAGGCAGGGTCAAACACTTCAATTATGCGCTGCTGTTGCAGCAACACAGTGCATCATATCGACAAAACATGTGCATGCTGGATTACTCAATTTACGTTTACCGTGGGGGTTTTATGTAGGTCAATATTTTCCATTTGGTTTCGTTTCTGACCCCATATTAAACTATTGGGAGCGAAAATAATTTTAACTGTGCGTGGTAGAATTGTTAATTCTTGTTTTGGGTTGTGTCCACTATGTTACAACCAGTGAAAGGCTAGTTATGTGGTTCCTTAGTTCCTTTTGCCCTTACGTCTGCGAATTCCGGTAGCATTGGAGTTTTTCAGGATTCCTGCTGCATCGAAATGAGCAGTTTTCATGTGACTGGTTCTGGAACCAACATGGGCAAAGGTTTTGTCACAAAGTGCACACTTGAATCGTTGCTCAGCGAAATGAGTTCTATGATGTTGTTTCAAATAACAATTTCTAGCATATGACTTTTCACACAAATCGCATTTATACGGCTTCTCATCCGTATGTGTCCACTGATGTACATTCCGGGCTCCAGACGAAACAAATGTCTTTTCGCAGAACTCACACTTGAAAGGTTTTTCTTTTGTGTGACTCATGATGTGTTGCCGTAGAGTTGATGTTTGATTGAATCTTTTTTCACATATGTCGCACTTATAAGGTCTTTTATCGGTGTGTGTTCGCATGTGTTGCTTCAGCTGGTTGGAAGTAGAAAATGACATTTCACATACGCCGCAAATGTACATCTTGTCAGTAACATGAGACAACATGTGCTTCTGCAGTTGACCACGACTGTTAAATCTTTTTTCACATATTTCACATTGATATTGCAGTTCATTAGCATGATTCTGCATATGTACGGTAAGGTTGCATTTTTGGCGGAATCGCTTCTCACAAACAGTGCACTGATGAGGTTGCTCATCTGTATGTAGCATCATGTGATACTTAAGGTGCTCGCTTCTTCGAAAATACTTTTCACAAATTTCGCATTGATAACGTTTCTGATCGCTATGTACTTGCTGATGATTCCTTAACCGATCAATAGATTTGAATCTCTTTTCGCAAACTTGACACTGATGCAATTTTTCAGTTGTGTTGTGAACTACCATTATATGTTTACGTTTCTGACTAGTTGTGCGGAAACTTTTTTCGCATATTTCACATTGATGAGGTTTTTTATTTGTGTGGATCAGCATGTGGGTTCTGACATGAACAGCCTGAGTAAAACGTTTCTCACAAACTTCACACTTGAAAGGCCTTTCACCGGTGTGGGTTAAATTGTGTTTCTTGAGGTCACAATTTCTTGAAAATCGTTTTTTACATATCTGACACTCAAAATCAAGGATCTTTCCTGTATGGATTTGTTGATGTTTTGTTAGACTTTGTGCGGTGCTCAGCAATTTAAGGCAAGTGCTGCACTGGTGTTTCTTTTTCGAAGTGGAATTCATGATTATCTTCGAACGTTGTTCTTCTGTCTCCAAATGTGGATTGTATATTGCAGTTTGGGTAACAGTTGTTAAATTTGATGGAGACATGATTATCTTTGAAAGAACAGCTGTAAGTAAATAGCCCAGATGCTATATATATTCAGAAAACAATGCAACCCATCTCCTGAACCTGCATGACTTTAACACGCAAAACCTTTAAAGAAAAAATATTTTTGATTAATTATAAGTGCGTAAAGCGACCATAAATGCTGAAGTCATGCTGAAGACAATAGCACCGTACATAATGGCAATTTGCCTAAACCAGCAACAATGTTTAAACAAACTTTTAGCAAATTAAAAATGCAACCTGACAGTGGTAGCAGTGGTAGGCTACACCAGTGGTTCCCAACCTTTTTTGTCGCGACCCAAATACTTCCCAAAGTTTCGTTTTGTGGTTTCTCGCGACCAATGGACATAATTCTTACTGTAGAATCTCTTCGTTTTGTTTCACGCGACCTTTTGTTTAAACTCGTATTCTCTCTTTACAACACATGGGTAGGCCTACCATATCCCCATCCCCCAAAAAGTGGACACAATTTTGAAAAGAACATGAAAAAACACTTTAAGGCTCCCCAAAAATAAAAGCTTTCGAAATTAGACGGTATACAACAGTTTGGATAACGTTTATGACGTTTATCACGCCACAACACTAAAATAAGCTTGTATTTTCAAAGAACGTAAAACCTGTATTCTTTAAAAAAAATCAGCTGAAGATGTATAAATGATATAGGTATAATTGTCATATTTGTATTTGGTAAATCAGAAATTCCTTTAAAGGAGGACATTTGGGCTTTTTTTCTTGTCCTCGGAGGACAACTTGGTTTTTGTTAAAAAGGAGGACATGTCCTCCAAAAAGATGACGTTGGTAGGCCTACACATAGGTTAAGAAGCATTTGCAATACGGTTTTCTGAATAACGAAATCGTAATCAAAATATTTACAACAGAATCAATAACAAGTTTTCCAAATTAGCAACACTTACTAACTGGTTTTGCACAGGTCCAAAGAGCAATATTTCAAATTCTTTTATATGTAGTCTAACTTCAGCTGACTTCAACCCGAGTAAATTAATTCGCACATTGACTTCACAGTTACCCAACGCATTACAACGGTTTATGACGTCACACACATCATTGTGGTGAAACTTCAGTTGTAAATCAGGAAAGTTTTTCGAAAATTACTGCGCCAGTTTGAAAAATTAAACAAATGCTGTTTGTTTGTTTTACGAGCAACTCAGAGCTGGTTCAAAGCATTATCAGCCAGACGACGCTTAACAGTGATCTCACACAAACATTATGACGCCACAAACAGAAATGACCACTATCACAACAAATTGTTGTGAAATTATTATTGGGCAATAATTGACACAAGCCGATAGGCAATGGAATATAACCACACTTTTCCGCTAGGGGGCAGTAAATATATTTTTGTATTTTTTTCGGAAACCTATTAAATTCCTACGTTTGCAGTTGGTTTTAACGTTATTTATGATTTTAAACCTTCACCTGACCCGAATAGCCCTAACCGCCGGCATTTTTACAAGTCTGCAAAACAAAAGGTAAATGACCAACGGGATTCGAACCCAAAACTTATGCGTACGAGGCATTGTTGCTACCACTACACTACAGCAGCAGTTGAATTTAACGGTTTAAACAGCACCCATAAATTACGCATTTAGTTATACAATAAAGTTACTTACGAAATTCATGTTTTTTTAATTATTTAAGAATTTACAAGCATTTTCGGCCATAAAAAATAGGTTCAGTATCATTTTATTAGTACTTAATACTGACCCGACTAATTAAGGCCCGTTTACACTATGCTTAGCGGCGCCTAACCTAACCTTACCTTGCGACCCCTTCCGTTTACACTGCGATTATCGGTGCGTACCTAAGCGTACTAAATAATATAGTAGACGTATTTTTTAGCTCACAGCAAATGTCGATGACCATAAATTACCACATAAATTTATTGTTACCTATTTTAGATCGAAAAAGCTTTGTATCAATCTAAATTAAATCATATTTTGTTAGTAAACATGATTTTGCATCTTGGTAATCATACAGGATTGTTCTGGATGTTGTTGTGTAGATTGGTGACATATTTATCTCATTTTCATGTTTCTATAACATGTAGTCCGCTGTGCTAGGGTAAATGTAGGCTACATTTTAAATGCAATTAATTACAATATTTAAACACAATAAAACACAACATGCAATCATAACCATGTAATAAATACTTAAATTGAAGGCAAATAGCGTGTCATCATTTATTTTTTGCAATTGAACCAGCTTTTTCAAATCAGAAACCCGTACACAGCGATAACACAAACCGTTTGCGCAGGTTCAAGCAGCCTGATACGCAGAAAAACGCTCGGCAGGCGATCGCTCGCTCATTTCTACGAGACTTGAGCGCCCGAAATCAGTCAAGCGCGAAACCAGACAGAAAAAATGAAACAAACAAACTTACGCAGGTTTGAGCGAGCGCGATACGCAAACGGGCCTTTACTCAGGATTTAACAAATACCGCCCCCAGCGGAAACAAGTGGTTGTATTCCACTGCTTATCAATTCGTATAATCGACATCCTTGGGAAATCAGACATGGGGCCATTCGTATTCGAATGCATTCGAATACAGGTTTTGGCACCTTCGTGCTGTATTCGAATGATTTTGGCTTTCGTTCTATAGTGCATGAATACAATTCGAATAGTTGAAGTTAACTTTTGAACCAACAATTCATGAATACAAAAACTTGAGTAAATTTATTCGAATACAATTCGAATTGTTGTAGGTTTTTACCAACCTAAGAATTTGCAAATTCGAATACACGATATTTTTTACGAATACAATTCGAATTGTTGTCGGCCTTTGGCAAGGTAACAATTCGTAAAATCGACTAGAAGTAGTCGAGAATATTTTGCTACATATTTTTGCCAAATAGATTCGAATACAATTCAAATTGGCAGTGAATGTGACCTGATTTGACAAGTTTTTGTTTATGTTACGAAACAATGACATATAGAAGTTTAATTGTGACGTTACATAAATGGAATTGTGTTACAAAGCTTACAACATTGGGTTGTTCTCAGCACATGGCAGGTGTAGCGTGTTCATGAAGCAAACATTTCATGTAAATTTGGTGAAGTTTTTATAACGGAGACTTAAATCAGTCAAGCTAATGTGGCAAAAAAGCTCGTTGATTTACATTTTTACCAATAAATTTGCAATTCATAAACCCATGTTACTTTTTGATCGACTACCTTTTAAGTTTCGGGGCATTTTATTTCTTTTATTTTCCGCAACTACAAATATCCAAATCGGTGCATTCGAATGTTATCCGAATTGTTTGCTTCTTACAACAACTGAACAATTCGTGAATACAAATAATTAGAACTATTAATTCGAATACAATTCGGATTGCTTCATCTCAAAAAGTACGAAGTATTCATGAATACGAATAAACGCTTGGGGTTTATTCGAATAGTATTCGAGTTACATGTTGTTGTTTTTTGGTCAAATATTCCTGAATAATAATACTTAACATGCTTTATTCGAATTGCTGCCACCTTAACATTACGAAACAATTCGTGAATACGAATAACTGACTCGCATTATTCGAATACAATTCGAATTGCCGAACTTTAAAGAGTGTGTAGAATTCATGAATACGAATACACGCCTTGGTTTATTCGAATTGTATTCGAATTACTTGTCGTTGTAGTTTGGTCAACAATTCATGAATACAAATACTTGACTCGTTTTATTCGAATACCATTCGAATTGCTGTCACTCAAAAATTACCAAAGTATTCATGAATTCGAATACAGTCATGCAGGTATTCGTAAAGTATTCGAATACAGGACGCTTGTATTCGACCCCATGTCTGTGGGAAATAATAAATGACTCTACGAAACGAAGTTAAAGAGTAGATGCTTTTATTGTCACAAAAACAGGCGACCCAACTTTGGGTCGCGACCCATAGATTGGAAAACACTGGGCTACACAACTGGAGGTTGCTTACCCATTAACGCAGGTTAACGATATGGCATACAACGTTGTCTGATAATACGTTGCTCGTACATGTAATGTTGGCTTGCCACATTGGGGCAGCATCACTGTAAATTTTGGGCAGACTGGACATCAACTTTTGCAACATTGAACTGTTTCTACATGTTACAATTATCCATACGTGATGCATAGCCTATCTCAACTAGAGATGTACCGAGCATTTGGTTTGCCGCATTTATTCGGCCGAATGGGCCATTTTTGCAACGATTCGGCTCTGGCCGAAACCGAATCTTTTACGAACACACATTTAAGGAGTTAAACGTGTCTCTTCTGTTTAGTACCTACGAAAATCGCGTCAATCATTATGTTTTTTTAACAAATTATCGTTTGACCCACAGCAGACAACAAATCAATAATTCATTGTCGGGTTGGCAATCATGCCTGAGGCAATGTTAAACCCCACAGAACTAAAATGAGGACGAAACACATTCTGCTCTAATTGCTTGATAGATAAACTTATGTTTTCATGTCAAACGAGCAGTGTACGACTTCGCGTGGCGTCATATATAATTCGGTTGATTCAGCTGAATTTATTCGGCAAAACCGCCGAATATTCAGTTTCGGCCTAATTGAAACTTCGCCGATTCGGTACATCATCAACAAGGTTACAATTAAGCATAAACGATCTAGCCTTTAAAAACAGGCATTGTAAAAAGCCTGATGCGCAATTGTAAAAACAACATTCAATGTTAAGCAGGTAAAAAGCAGGATTACCAGTACAGCACAAACTTCACTGTAATAAAATAAGCCATACCCGAAGGGAACGTTTAACTAACGACACAGCCCGGGGAATTGGATGAACATAGAAAAGCCGAAGGGCAACAAGAAAAAGTTTTACCAGTTCAATGGGCGTTACGCATCAGTAATGACTGCACTTTTTTTTTAATCGGGAATGTAAATATTCTTTGATATGGAGTGCGGGTGTAATAGTGGAAACCTTCATTATGAAAAATATGCGCACGGAATTTTTAAATGATAAACAACGTGGGTATAGATTTGTATTGATAACAAAACTTGTATCTTAAACGTATAAATCCGCTTGAAACAGCCGCAGAGTCGAGGCTAGTTAAAGATAACACTTTCTTTCTGTAAAGTTTGGTCTGTAGGCTACATAAACGGTTTGATAGTGCAAACTTTTTACTGCAATCTGAGCGTTTTCAAAAATCCTGCTAGACTTTTTTCGCATTAAGTTTCATATGTACAGGCTGCATCAGATAAATATAAAACTTGTGACAACAATTGGTAACAACATTATCAGCTCACAATTTGCCTACGTACGTGATTCAGAACACAACAGCGTTATGTCTAAAATAAACAATGTAACTTTCCAAATCAGGCATTGTAGTCTTTAATTAACTTCCAATATCACGTAGCCTCAAAGTGTTCACTGTTATAAAATAAGCCACACAAGACGAACGAGCGACTCGCGACTACATGAGCCCGGGGCGAATTGGATGGACATCGAAAACCAGAAGGACAGCATAAGATAAAGTTTCAATGGTCAGCAAGAAATTAGTTCAATGATGGGTTTGGACGTTATCGCATCAGAAACAACCGCACTACTACCGAGTAGCCTCAATGTTCTTTGATGTAGCGTACGGGTGTGATAGTGGAAATCTCCATTGTGCAAAAACATGCACACGGATTTTTTACAATGTGGTTATTGATTTTTATCGATAAACTTCGGCCGATATGCTGCATAAACCGTTTGATAATGCAAACGTTTGGGTCACTACAATTAGAGCGTTTTAACAAATCTTTCCACCAGTAGCCTACCGTTCAAGTTCAGAACGCTGCATCTTGGCCAGAATCCTATGAACAAAGTTTCATACAACCGGGCTGCATGAGTTAAATAAGATCAACTTGCGAGCTGTGACTCCATATTTAGAGCCTTTCCGTTACGATGAAAATTTTTCGGAAAAAGCCCAAACTTTTTTCATTAACTCATCTGTCCAGTCCTTGGAAAATTGTCTACACACAGTTATCTTTAAACCACAATTCAAAAGCAATATATCCGTTTTTACTTTCAAGTTACATCAATCAATGCAAGACAAGCATTTTTTAAAGTAGTTTTGTTTGCGTCCAAAACTCGCTTAATCATTTTCAAGTGCGATTCGTCCAAAATTTTACCGCACTTTTTCAAAAATGCCATAATGGTCTTGACAAATGCAAACGATTTTTGTTGCTCGGTGCCATAAACGACAATAAAATCACAAAAAATATCTACAACTTTGCCGTCCGGGGCGAAGTTTAAATTCAAAAGACTCTGGAGCAACGACATTAAGCCTTCAAAGTTGTTTTGTGCACAAAGCTTGTTCCGCAATGCGGATTCCAGTAAAACACAAACATGACACCCACCGATGTGTCCTCGAATCACATTCACGAGAAATGTAACCCGAACCTTTTCTACTATCCCATTGGCTACTAACGGCACCAGCAACTGATTTAGGACCAAGTCGCTAAATTGTACGCTAATACTTTGGATCAACTGGACAAACTTTCGAGCTGCGGTTGTCTTGATAGCTTGTACTATGGGCAAGCAAACAGCATTAAGAAAAACTTCGATTGATTCAGGTCCGCTCTCTTCGAGAAGATTTTCAGCAACGTTTGACAGCCATTCGACTGGCGCACCTTGTGGATATACCTCCATACACTGCTGACGAATTACAGATGAGTTTGTGGGTCTTAGAACACCACAAAATGCCTTGATGTCCTTTGTGGTAATAAAAGCACGTAGTTCGTCAACATTAACGTCGCTTTTATCTTTGACTTCATCTTCACAAGGTTTGATTTTATCAGGTGAGTCCTTTGCATTGGGGCTACAACTGGTTTCAGCCTTCTCATCTAAAATATCCAATCGGGCCTTCTTGGCCACAGTGTGTTCAATATCGTCCAGAGGACGTTTTCTCGATGTACAGTTTGCCTGGGATATTGTCGTTTGCATAGAAATATTAGCAGCATCTGGGCATTTGTTTAGGAATGTTTCAGTAAATTTAGACAAATATTTTGGTCGTGATGTTGTCTCCGTGGCTTGCATTGAACTGTTGATATTTTCTGATGGGGCTTTAAGAAGTTTTTCCACTGAAGGCAACATTGCGTTAGCTGCGTAAGTGCATAAACTTCCGTCAATAAGTGACAAGTAATACAGTAGAGTCTTATTTTCAGCAGAGAGGTAGCACTGCTCGCATTCCGCAGTAAATTTCTTCACAAGCTCTTTGGGCAACTCAGCATCATGTCTTGCCAATATGCACAGGAGGTTTCGTTGTAAACCCTGATTGTAGCAAACTATTCGAGGCACCATATTCAGACGGTTTGTGGCGCTATCCACTTGTGGCACTAAAGAGCCGAGGTAACTTAACAACTCCTGAAAACAGGCGCGTTTAGGGAATAGTGAAGAAAACTTCGCTTCCTGGATCCAGCAAAGAGCAGCCGCTTGTGGATTACGCGATTGACGAAGGATTAGAAAAAGTTCTTGCCATGGCGCTGGCGCTTCGTCCTCCATGCATGTTTCGCTTCTATATTAAAAAATACTATAACCAATCATGCTTTCCAAAGTAAAACCCACTAGAATAGAGGCATATATAAGACAGCCACCAGTATTTTCCAAAATTTTTGGTACCATAGCTTAACTTCGAACAGAACAAAACAACTACTGTATGTTTAAGTTATAAAAAGGTAATACAGTAAAATCAGTAACAAATAGGCGTTAGTTAAACAGACTTAAACCAAAATAAACCTAAAAACTAGTCTTGAAGCAACACCTTGCTACTCCAGGTGTGTTTTATTCTTACCTAGAAGGTCTGCATTCTTTGCACACAGTTGCTAATTAAATCATATATTTGTGTTGCAGCATTAAATAGTAAAGATAGTCAAATGTATTTCTAGTTCCTACATCTGTAAATGGAAAAAAATACATTGAGTTTAGAGCAATAGCAATGAAACAAGCAACACATGTGTTCACGTAAAAACACTTTACCACAGACAATTGCTCATTCTATGGGCGAGGAGTTCTAGCAAGTTCTAGCATATGCGGTTGTGTTTAGGGAGGAAAAATGTAAAAATAATAAAGTGCACGGCATGAATACATGGGCTGGGTAAACGCTACAAGCAAACGGGTGTGCTGCAGTCAAGCGCGACAAAATGTTTCTTGGAATAAAAGTTTATACGATAGCAATTTCACCACATAACTAGCTTCGTATATTTGCAATTTAAATTCAACCTAAACATACCTTTCTGATTATGAATGTATTCATTTTAGCTAAACATACCTTTGTCACGCTTGACTAAACAAAAAACAGGGCAAAGTCAAGGGCCAACCAAGCTTAGACATGTCGAGTTCAATGTCAAGGCACAAAAATAAATATACCAACGTTCATAACATTGTGCAATGATGCTCTAAACAGATAGATAGATTTTCAATACCGTATAGATATAGCCAAAAGCAATATATTTAAATACATAATGTAGGAAAATAATACAAATACTTAAATGACACATGATAAAGCACTAAAAAACTAGGACGAAATGATTTAAAATACAAATGTTAGATAGCAAAAGGCATATTGATGATACTGAGTAATGTGTATAGTGGTGTTGCAACTACATGGTAGTCAATTGCACTCGCAAATCAACTGCTATTGGTCTTAAGTGAAATGGGACTATTGCATATGATAGTAAATGGATGGAAAAGGTCTTGCATTGAAGGAAAAGCGGGTGCGTAGCAAAAGAAGCAATATATAGTCTGTACGATTACGAGTTCAAAAAACTCAACAAAATACGAAGAAAACATTAAGGCCTAAAGTTATGCATTCTAGAGAATGAAGATCAGTTTGGCCTCTATTGCTAAAATTGGAGGCCACAAAACCCAATTTAATCACCAAACTAAAAAACACACTAGGTTAAATCTTTCCCACTACAACAGTTTTGTCCCATTGTTGCGTTCATGAATTCAACCAGCACATATGATTATGCTACATAGTAACTATAGCCTACAAAACATGATCGTGGGGAAACAAATAGGAACGTATCAATTACTTTTGGATTTTACTTTTCCTATAGGGCTCAGAGCAGAAAGATAAAGGGTTGCCGATCTCCAATGCAACTGCGACTAAATGAAGCAATACGCAATTCGGTACTTTTGATTAGCATACGGTTACCTCACAAAAATGCCAATAACTCATTTCCTATTTCTGACGTAGAATTATAGTACATTATATTTAAGCAAACAAGGTGAAGTAAGTTTTAAAATACAGACAGGCCAAAAAAACAAGGTTCGAGAAAGTTCTTTCAAACACACGGTGCCAAATACTTCGTCTTTTACCCCATAAGTCTCTGTACATTGTCAATACAGCAGTTAATTTCAAATACGTTACCGAAACACAATGTACAGAGTTAAAGCGAAAGTGATACAGATAAGAAGGTTTATGTTTACAACCCTCCTCCAAAACGGGTCTTCCTCGAGTGTTTGGATCCGCGATGTTGAAATATCGCGATGAATTTTTCCTGGCTGTGACGAGGCACCTTCGTAGCCGCACATGAATGCCACACACCGTTTCCACCAAGGCATATCTTCATGTCCTGTATGTTTTTATAGTTAGAAAAACTGTGTATACCAAATCTAGGCCTGTATGTCTAAGGGTAACTATATTTCTTTCGTGCTTTAAGGACAGGCTTTTTGAGAAAATAAAGGTGTTAAAATGTTTTGGTGTGTGTAATAAGACGAGTATTTATGAGTTGAAAAGGACAATATATAAGCTGTTGCTGCCAGGCATGATATCAAAGTTAAAGAGCTCTTCTGGTAATTGCATTTTGAAACCGAAAATGACAATGTTGCTGAATTTAGCACAAAAATGTACAATTAATATACGAGTAAAAATGTTGACGTAGCATGAAAGCGCAACATTTTGCTTCTGGCACTCCCGCCGCCGCCGAACAGTTGTACAAACAGGCTTACCGAGTGAATAAGTGTCGTTCACAACGACAGTAGGTTGTTCATTTTCCTCATTGAGCCCATGTGTTCCACCGTTGCTGACGTGGAAAGTTGCAACTGTGTCGCTAGGCAACCGATGCTGGCGATTTGATAGGCCGTTCGCGGGTCGACCAAGATCTGGCAACAAGAGCTCTTTGTGTAACAGTTTTGTGTACATTTATAAATTCAACACACACAGCAAGTTGCACTCGTTAATAGTTTAACGCAACTGCTTTGTCAGCTATATTAATTTGTGAAATGAATTTTAATTCTTGCGTTTCGTTGCAATTTACATTGCAAAAATGCATAAGAAACCTAATAAACCACACTAATCAACTTACCAACATCAGCATAAGCATCGGTTGATTGCGTCACCGCTGATGACGTGTTACCATAAGTGACGTTTTGTTCGAGCATGTCGTTGTCGACCAATTGCGTCTGTTCGTTCTTTTGTGAATCATCTCTCGAGTGCATTGGATTGGCTGGTAGAAGCTCATGGCGCGTAAACCAAGTCAGTCCACCAAACTGAAAAATGAAACAGCTTACGAAAACGAACCACAAACTGTAAGGACGATTGTTGCCGAGTCTTGTTGAAGGAAGTTATGTTTTCCGGCGCTACAACTCTTTGATTTAACAGCTGTACTATAAGCCACTTGTAGTTATGTATGGCAGTGTTTCCTACCTTTTCTATTGACTTATAATCACAAACATATTTAAAGACACCTTTGTGACTTTGATGTAATGGGTGAGAGTGCTTTTGGTAACAAATATAATCACAGTGTGGTTCGAGTGTTGTCATTAAACCCCAGATCCTATTAGGAAGATAGTTACACACACAAAATTGCAGCACTAGAGTGCTAGGAAAGAGTGGGTAAAAAATACTGATGTATCGTGGCCAAGTCATTGTTGCATTGCAGTTGCATAACATATGACTACAATGGTAGTTTTTCCTGATTGTTTTTCAGCATGAAGGTTTTTATCTTTTACTGGGTCCAACTTGGTGTATAAAGTTACTAACCATGCCAAAAATGTAGGTTTTGGGTACTGTCCATATGTTATAAAGTAGTAAGCAACTTTATTAATTACAACTGTTTATCTATGTGATTGTAAACAAACAAGTATGAGCTTATCTTACTTACCACTTCATCTGGCCACGGGGTTGTACATAAACTGACAACAATGGTCACAATTGCTGTAAAAAGTGCCAGCAATATGGCAAAGTGCAAATAATGAAGAGTCTTTGATGGTTCGGGCCCCAAATAGTTTTCACCGCATACTGGGTCGGGATAAACAAAATCGACAATAAGACGAACCAATCCAGCTAATGTTCCAGCACATAAACCCCAGAAAGCCCCCTGTAATCAATACATATTGTTCATCAATGTTGGAAATGTATATCCCACATACAAAAAAATCTCTTGGTTAACTTTTGAAGCAAATCTTTTGAAAGCAAATAGCACATCTGAAGCAGTTTCATGGTAATACTCAAATTAGCTGAAGTTTTTAACAAATAAAACTTGCTAATATGACCGATACATTGATCAAAACTGCAATGACCATTTCAAACAGTAAAATTTATTTCCAGCATTGCCTTTGTGTGTTTTTTCTTTAAACGTGTAACTTTTTGTAAAATTGGTCATAATAAAATTCAGTTCTTTTAAATAAAACAGCAATTCAAAATAATGAATTCGTGGTTTGAAAAGGCATTCTAGCAAAATAAAAGTACAAACTAAGAATATACATTTAGAGGTTTATCATCTCACAGCATGATGATGATGACCTTAACACCAAAGATACTAACTGATGTCAACAAAAAGCTGTCACATGCCATTGGTAGTTACCATTTCATTAATGCGCTTCCAGAATATTCCAAGCACAAAACACACAGCAATAGGAGGTTGAAGATAGGCACTGATTTTTTGTATGTAGTTAAATAGTCGACCTCCCTCTTCAGCTTGTATGATTGGAATCCAAATGACACTTATTGCAACCAACAGCAACACAAAAATCCTGGAATGACCAACACAATTATCAACACTTTTCTTGTAAATCTTTTGAAATGTGATTGGTCCTTCATTTTTTCCACAAGCTTGTACACATTGATTGGATGAATCATGTTAGCAAACACAAGTTCCTGTTGTACATGTTGTGCACTTTTTAACAATCTGCTACACAGTGAGATAAATCATTTCTGTGAAACGGTAATGGTTTGTGGGGCCAATGGATCTTCGCTGCACATGATCGGTGTCAGTGAAATCCTCACCATACCGTTTAATTTAATAATGTTTATTTGTGCTTAATTCTGATCAGCTTTGATTTTATTTCCTGTTTTGATCTATACCAGGTTAATCTATACTAGGGGCACATGTACCCCATGGCAGTACAAAGCACAAAAACAAGGATACAAGATAGAATGTGAAAATTAAGGGTCTTTCCAGCTTATTCGTCTACAGTTTTTGTATCAGTTAGGTATGAATAACACACATAAAATGCCAAAAAATTCAGTAAAGTTGTCATTTTCACTTGAGAATTTGATATCAATTACTACAAATAGATTTTCTTCTATCACTGATTTGTAGGCAAAGATATTTAAATTATTTGTAGTACAAAGATATTTAAATTAAAATGTCAATAGGATTCTACCACAAATAAGGTTAGAACCACTAATCTATACAAAACAGCAAAATGCCAAAGTTGGCCTGTATCAATTTTTTTTTGCCTGTCTGTTTTGACTTTACCAAGCATATATAAAAAAACATATGTAGGCAGTCTCACCTTCCAACAATCATTAGCTCCCTCTCTGATGCCTTGTTTCTGAATCTGTTCCATATATCCATTGTGAAGATGGTGCTGCTGCTGTTAAAGATGGATGTGAGGGAACTCATAAGGGCTGACAGCATAACTGCCATCATCAAGCCTCTTGCTCCTGGTAAAAGAATTACATTCAATATATAACTTACATAAATAACAGTTTAATATGTTTTAGTGTTTCAATTTATCCCTCATGATCCTGTGTGCACTTTGCTAAAATCATATCAAGTCAGATTAAATCCAAAGGAAGTGTAAGTCTAATATATAGATATGTAGATATACATATTTTGCATGTAAAAATGTTCAATTTGCATCAAAAATCTTTAAAGTTCTGCATGCACCATACAAAAATGTCGAGCTTAATTTTTCATAAAATGTGTTTTGTTTGCCAATCAAAACTTAAAGACTCTCAGATTAAAAGCTTGGATATACATAGACTTGTTTACAATGCAAATACCTGCAGGCAAGACACCCATGACAAGTTTTGGATAGGCAATATCAGAACAACTCCTTGAGTTCTCACACACTTTCATACATACTTCAGGAACAACGCAACCCACTTCATCTGAATTGGTATGAAAATAAATGCTGTTTATTCATATTATACAAATGAACTTCCCACTGCACAGTATTTACATATATATATTATTTATAGTGTACTTGAAAGTAAAGTACATTTACTTAGAGCTAGAAATGTAAACAATGTGGATTTTCCCAGAGTTCTCTGGCACAAACAACACAAAAAGCTTGGATTTTAAATTAAAGCACTTTTCAAAACAAATTTGAATAGGTGTAAATGTGATAAATAAAACCTGACTTATAAATTTAGTGCAAATCAGCAGATTATTGTTTAATATAAGTAAAAAAAAGTTTTTGATTTAATTGGGTAAAAAATGTTGCATCAGCAGACTTGCATTATTCAAATAGCGACTGGGAAACCCCTGATATGAGTAGCACTTTTACATACAACCGAACAAACTCCCACCCAACTTTTAAAAAAGGACTTGCAATAAGTTATTTAAGTTCCAACCACTGCTTATCATTCGTTAATTCAAAAAAAAAAATGACTATAACATTCAACAAGATTATCTGTGACAATACATAAGTGATTGAACAAGATACAAACCAGGATATTTAGCTCTGCTGATCATTCCAACCATAACCATAAGAAACATGGGAAGAACTTTCAAGTAACTGCAAAACAGTGCACCTCCTTTGGCATGTGTCAAGTTCTTAGCTGCCAAAGTTCTTTGCACAATAACCTGAATTTAAAAGTGCGTTGAACATGAAACTACATTTGCAGTTGTTGCACAGCTTTATTAATGCCAGTACTAAAAAGTTACCTAGCAGCAATAAAAGCCCTTTTTATTACAACTTTTCACATCTACTTTTTATTTTAAAGGCTATTTTTTATTAAATTCATACTTGGTCTGTACACCAGTACCATACAGAGAGTATTGGCATTCCTATGACAACCCCAGTCCATGGAAAATCAGAATGAACATTACGAAATACATGGAATGCATCTTCTCTTGGCATTCCGCATTCTGTGTGGTTTGCTATGAGGTATGTAGGAACCGCATTCATGTACTTCGTTACAAGACCGGAGTATCCACCAACATCCACAAAACCTGAAATATATTATTAATAGAAACAAGGCAAATAGGTAACCTGACTGTGCAGCTTGATTCAACATTTAACCTTATGAGCACATTAAAAAGACTGGGCTAAACAGGTATGATGTAATTACCTGCAATCATCAGCACAAATGCTCCAATAATAATGATGACCGTTTGTAAAGTGTCAGTATAGATGACAGCAGCCAAACCACCTAAACACAGGTTGAACTAAGCAAATTAATGTCTTTAAATTAGTATCTGTTAGCCCCTTTATACTTGTTTGATAAACAATTAACTTTATGCTGCTGAGTAATCACAGTACTGTAATACTTAAAATTCAATATTTTTGTTTGAATTAGTGACAAAGGTTTATTTTTTTAAATATAACAAAAATTGAAGGATATAAATTACACAGATGAAATAAATAATTCTTACCACCAACTGTGTATAAAGCTGTGATAATAAGTAATGCTATCACAGAGTAGTACAAGTTCCATTTCAAAGCTTGATTTATAAATATTGCTCCGGCATAAAGGTCAACCTGAAAAACAAGAGTTAGGTTGTAAATACTATGAATCCAAAAGCCAAAAAACAATTTGTTAAACTACATAAAATCATACAACAAAAATATATGAATTGAATCATAAAACTTACAGAAATTTTGGTGAAGATGTATATAAATAGGTACACAACTGAAATGCAGGTTTGTATCCGATGACCTCCATATCGCTTGTAAAGATATTCAGGCATTGTCACCACCTTAGTAAAATGGTTTGTCAAAAACTACAATTTGCTACAAAACTGTTTTATTGTAAAAGCTGTCATTAAACACAGTTACAAACAAATATACAAAGAAAAACAAACCTACCCCAGATGCAATGTAAACTGGTAGAAAAACCCATGCCAAAAGCAGTACCACAAACATTGCCTACAAAAAGAGGTAACTTGATACTGGTATAATGTTAGTACATACTTAGGAATCACAAAACTTCAATATTTTTAATTGGTAAAAATTCACACAAATGGAAGAAAGCTTTTGAACTAAACTTGTAATGTGATGATTTGCTATTGACCAATTACAATTTATTTATTACTGAGTTGATTCAAATCTAAACCAAATAAAGAAATCATAAGCTACGTGGGTGATTCAAACCAGTCTAAACCTAAAGGTATGATCAATGGTATTTTATACTTTTTTGAAAAAAAGCCAAGATCATAAAACTTACATTCCATTCATATGTTCCAACAGCTATTCCACTAGCAGCACCTGAGCCAGCAAGGCCAATAAAATGTCCACTGCCTACATTACTTGAAAACAGAGAAGCACCAACCTAAATATTAACATATTTAAAGCATACATAATTCTTATACTTTGAACTTCCATGTAAAATTTGTATTGATTTAACTGTAATGAATTCGAAACTACTGAAATAGATTGATGGATTACAAACACAAAGGAAGGATTTGAAGTGTAGGTAGACCTTTCTGAAAGTTATGTGTTATGTTTAAATTGGTTGATATTAACAAATTGAACATTGTTCATAGTTTAAGGTTTATTTTTACATATTTTTAAAGCAAACAATCAACTGAGAAACATATACATATTTACCCACCGGCCACCATAACACACTTCTTCCAGCTAGAAAGTAGCCCTTTACTGTGCTTCTGTTAGTCTTCCACATTGACTATCATAGATAAATAAAAAATATGTCATAATGTAGCCGGTTAGTTTGTTTTAAAACAGGTGCATTGCCTACCCATAATCCAACAGCAAGTACGCTGATAAAATAAATAATGACAATGGCAACATCAGTACCATTCAACCTTTCTCCCACAAATGCATCTTGGATGTCTGTAATTTAAAAAAATGATGTTTTAATTAATGTACAGAACAGAGGTATGTGCAAAAGTTCAAGTTGTTTAGACAACCTCCTAAAGTCATGAATTTTGAGTGAGTGGTATTTCAAATGTATTTCAGTGTATGCAAAATTTGTAAATACATATATCACTACAAATAGAGGTAGAGGTTTAAGACGAACCATGGTAACCTTGCTTTAGCCATTAGCTCAAACCTTAGGTTTGACAAACCCGCAATCTCAATGGTATCTTATTAACTTATAAATGTATAACAATAGCGTGAAATAACTTACGACTTATGTTAAGTTCTGGCACACTAGTTGTTATTGATTCCATCAGCTGCAAAGGGTTAATCTGACAAAACTTAGTTTCACGTTGTTGTTGTTGTCAATAAATAGTGCTGGAACATCAAACGCCCTACAAGTCTGGCAGCTATTGCGTACAACCGACAAAGTATGCGCAGCAAAACAAGCTATTAAACTTTCGGGAAGTCATGCATACTATACAACACACAGAAACAAACGACAGACCAAAAAACGAGCCAAATGCCACATGTCAAAGTTTATCAACAAAGCAAGATCTGCAGCCCCTGTTAGCGGACGCAATTTGCAAATTTACGTTCACCAGGGCAATTAGAATTTGGTTCTACGATTTTATGAGCTTACCGGCAAAATATCATCTTAGAAAACAGCCCTTAAGAAGGATTTAATTTTAATTCTTTACCGATATTGACATAAATTATATTTCAGACCTGCTGACTGAATGGAAATTTCCGGTAGAACTACTAACACTGAACTTTGGCTTGTGCCCGGTTTGGTAGGTGACGCAACGGAGCATAGGCGTTTATGGTGCTCACTCAGCAATCATTCTTTCCATAAACCCAAATTGCTGAGTCAGCACCATAAACGCCTATGCTCCGTTGCGCTACCTACCAGCAATTTCCAGACTGGGCGCAAGCCAAAGTTGAGTGTTAGTAGCTCTACCGAAATTTCCTTTAGCCCCCGGCTCTTTTCTGTTCCGTGATTTAGCCGACACTTTGTCTGTTCTGTAACTTCAGATCAATTTGCCCGCAGCACATTTTATGATTATAATCAGAAAATGGCCAGATCCAAAACTGTTCATGAAAGTTTGCAAAGCAGATGACACAGAATGAAGTTAATGAGAACTTTGAGGAAGTGCAGAGACATCGAAAAACTGGTTTACAGGTAAGATTCAAGCTATTTTTATTCAGTGTCGTAGGCTATGGTAATATTCCATCATCAGAAATTTAGACTTTTGTGCATAAAGTGGTACATAACGGCATGTTTAGTGAGCCAAAAATATATAGCCAAGATCGGCCTAAAGAAAGAATGGAATTCAGACGAAATAATGGCCAACACATAAGTAACAATGCATAAGCGCTGTGGGTATGGCTAAAAACACTGTTCTCAAATCTAAGTTTCCTCTGAAGTTCGACGAAATCCCCTTTCAAACTTTTAGAATTGGTAATTTAAGAAGTTTCACATAATCTTGTTTAACAAGATAGGGATTAGGCTTGCTTACAAAAAGTTAAGTACCAGTTAAGTTAAACATTCTATTACAGATTTATAATCAGCGTGGTTGTTGGCTTTGGCATCGGCGTCTGCTTTTTTTCTTCGGACAAGCTGATCCGCTTTCAAATCAGGTCGCGCTTTTTGTGCCAAAACCGAGATGCCACAGACACGCTTTACCGCAACGACACTTTTTTGATATACATTGGTAAGATGGAGTTAGTAATACCGCTAAACGTATGAAGCACGTACGGTCTCTGTAGCCTACTACTCGCAACCAAGGGCTTTCATGCGATTTCATTACACAGCAGGCTAGGGGCTATTTCTCAACAGTAAAACTTTAGCCTTTAGGCCCACTCTATCGTATTTTCGGTACACACGCCGGCCTATTGCGTTTATTTTGTACTGGCTTCCGGGCAAAACTTACCGCATACGTTTTCAAATCGGCTTAGTGTAGATCGCGGTCTGCATGAAAACATCTGATTGAAAGTTTTACGCCTAGGGCAGAGGCTGTCTTAAAATATTGACGTTTAACCCACAAATAGGCTATAATTTGTATCTTGTCCAACCGATGTCTATGATAGTCTGACACTGAGCTACAGCCTTCTCTCGAGTCTATACCCTATCCAAAGTTTTATTTACTCTGATTCCTACACTAGAAAAACTGTTGGCTTACATGTAAGCCGGCTAAACTGTGCAATAAGCCATACCGAGTTTAAGCCACGACCCGCTTCTAGCCGGATTATTTTAAGCCACCTGGCTTACTACAAATATAACCTTTATTACTTCCGGTGGCTAACTGCAAGCCGGCTATGTTCATGTCACATTAAAACAATCCCTAACCACTCGTCCTATACCTGCAGCGTTTCTTATTTTTCCATTGTACTTGTCTGTGTGCCTGCATACCTCCAGGATAATTACTTAACATTAGGCACTACTTCCGACCAGACATTACAACTGTAGATGACTCTTGGCTTAAAGTATTTACTTCATACTTTGTACCAAAAGCCAAATACAGTTGTAATGTCTGGTCGGATGTAATGCTTAATGTTAAGTAATTATCCTGGAGGTATGCAGGCACACAGACAAGTACAATGGAAAAATAGGAATCACAGCTGGCAGGGCATTTTGTAATGGAATTCTACAAAGGTAACACACAGGCTTATGAAACAGCAAACAAGTAACACAACCCATATACATTATTGGTTTTAATATAGAACTGGTTCAGTTGCCACTGTGCAAGCCAATATCAAAGATATCACAAAAATGCAGGTCATTTCTGGTAAGTGGTAAGTAACAACTGCAAATTAGCATTATTAAGAAAGCAGTTGGGCTGCATGCACAAACACATTTGTGGGTTGTCAAGTCAAAATAGAAAAACACATATGTGGGTTTTTAACATAAAATACAAAACACATGTGTGGGTTTTTAACGTAAAATACAAAACACATGTGTCGGTTGCCAAGTTAAAATACAAAAACACCTATGTGGGTTGTTTTCAGTATATACAGGTTGGGGATAGTGGTCAACTGCAAATTGGCATTATTAAGAAAGCATTTGGGCTGCATGCACAAACACATTTGTGGGTTACCTAGTTAAAATACAAAAACACATGTGTGGGTTGTCAAGCTAAAATACAAAAACACATATTTGGGTTTTCAAGTCAAAATACAAAACACATGTGTGGGTTGCCAAGCTAAAATACAAAATCACATAACGTGGCAGTTGGCCACAGTGGTCTTGCAGTATATACAGGTTGGGAATAGTGGTCAAGCCATAGAAGGTCTATGGTCATGCAGGCGGTCAAATGGTATTTACATACACCCTTGGGCAAATATTATGTGGTCAGCTAATGTATATACATGGGTTTGCATGAGCTTGGGAATTCAAGATTAAACAAATAAAACATGGCTATTAAACATGCAAAACACTCTGCTACAGATGCACTGGCAAGGCACAACACCTTCTTTTGCCTAATGATAAGGTAAGACAACATTTTCAGACGCCAGCAAATACAGTTGGTTTTGGCACAGCCACTAATGACTTCTACTTTAATGTGTACGAGAAGTTAAAATACAAATACACATGTGTGGGTCGTCAAGTTAAAATACAAAACACATGTGTCGGTTGCCAAGTCAAAATACAAAAACACATGTGTGGGTTGTCAAGTCAAAATACAAAACACATGTGTCGGTCGTCAAGCTAAAATACAAAAACACATATTTGGGTGTTCAAGTCAAAATACAAAACACATGTGTGGGTTGTCAAGTCAAAAAAAACACATATGTGGGTTACCTAGTTAAAATACAAAAACACATGTGAGGGTTGACAAATCAACAAAACATTTGTGGGTCGCCAAGAAACACAAATCTCAAAAACATTAACTGGCACTTAACTTTATTCAGATACAAGTTTTGATAATTTTGCATGTTGAATGGATTTTCCGAATACAATGTGGTCAGCTAATGCATTATACATGGGTTTGCAAGAGCTTGGGTATTCAAGATTAAACAAATAAAACATGGCTATTAAACATGCAAAACACTCTGCTACAGATGCACTGGCAAGGCACAACACCTTTTTTTGCTCAATGACAACATATATGTCATTTGGCTTGGTAACATCTCCAGAGGCCAGCAAATATGGTTGGTTTTTGGCACGTCCACTAATGTCTCCCACTTCACTGTGTACAATTATAGTCTCGGCCTCTTTTTTTGAGAAAACTTCTGTCAACATCAAGTAAAAGGCTTCAAAGTCATGTAGGGGGTGAATTTTTGATTGAGCCTTAAACTTGTTAAGAAGGTGGTCAAGACGTTTTTTCCAATCGTCAGCATGTAGTTTGTTTTTTTCAACAAACACTTCAATGCACTGTCAAAACATTGTTTTTTTAGGATTTAAAATATCAATAACACCACATAAAATAACTTTTTGTGTTACAAATTTATATTTTTACTCAACTTTCTTGGCCCATGCAATAAAAGTAAAACTAACATTGCTTTCTACCTTTTTGTAATTTTGAAATATCGGGTAGTTGTTAAAAAACTGCTGAATGGTGTGATCTTGCAGATACTTTTCTATATTAACTTTCTCTGGTGTTGAAGTTCCTGGCAAACTTGGTGAATTTAATGTTTTTTTTATGTATTGAGAAACATTGTTGGCCCTCTTTCTTATTGCTGTTGACAAAGCTGCATGTGGGGCTTGGTCATTATCACAAGTCAACAGGGGGTATTCCTTGCAGAGGCCAATAGCAATCACAGTGCGTTCGGTCTGGGTCGGTCTTCCAATTCTGCAGTTAATTACTTCATAAATATTTCTTATCACAGCACAATATGCTGAATAATTTTTGGCAAAGTCCTCCTTAGACACTTTTTTCAAATATGATGAAAATTCTTCCTTTAATGGGAATGGATGAGGAATTTCCTTGGGATATGAATAAGGTTCACTTGCACTGTCCTTGGGGTTATTGCTATTCACACTTTTTTTTGAAAAATACTTTTCATAATGCCTTTTCCTTTTTCTGCCTCGTGGACTAAAAGATGCTTGTTTTTTGTCATTAGTTTGGTTAATAAAATGATCTTCATCACTAAGTGGAAAAGTCGAGTCTGATGAGTGTGAGTAAAAGCTTTCATTGAACAAACTATCTGAAGCCTGGTCTGAACTTTCCACTTCATCCTAAAAAGAATACATTTGCTTTCACTACAATAAAAATAAAATAAAAAATAGTACAGAGTTAGTAATAATTGTACAATTTACAAACTTACCGGTTCTTGCAACGAGTTAAAAAAAACTTTTATTTGCCTCCTTGAACTGAAGCTTGCCTTTGCAAACTCTACTTTAATCTCTTCGTCAGTTAAAGGTAGGTCCTGTAGAGTTATTCCACTATCTATAAATAGTAAAAACAAGTTGACGAACAAACTTGAATTTGAACAAAAAAAGTATATATAAATTACCTTTTAGTTGGCGCAAACACTCTTCACTAAAACCAAAATTCTCAGCTTTGGATAACAACTCGTTGGTAGCCAATGACATTTCTGATATTTGTAACACACTTTTCTGATTTACTTATTTTGTTCTGGTATAACATACAAGTAAGAGTTAGCAATACTCCAGCAGTCGAAATACTACCCAAACCACAAACTTTCAGGTCACAAACACCACGTTTCGTGAAATTCGCTCTCAACACGAGGCAGATGACGCAACGTTGCGCAATACGTGCAGCCTGTTGATCCGGACCATCAGGGTGATAACTGTTTTTTTTCAAGAACAACCAATTTCTATTTAGATCTTAAAATTAACAATGTGTTTGAAGTTGGTTAAAAAGCTAAATTACCCCAAAACTATGTATATTAGGTAACTTTGATTCTGAACAACAAGGTTTCCTATGACTGCTTCACTGGACGGCAAAAGTACGTGTTCTTATTTCGATTGTGGTCTGCCACGTTTCGGGCTTGTGCAACTCTCCCATCCTAAAATTTGAAAAATGCCTTTCGATTGTCCGGTATGTGAAGGGTGTCAGTTCAGGGATTTAAGAACTTTTTTCCATCATTTGTCGCAGCACAAGGTTGCCCAGTTTCGTCGAAATTCAATTTTATGCCAAGTTGGTGGATGTCCGATTTTGTTTAAAACGCTGGCTGGCTACAAACTACATTGCGAGCGCAACCATTCTTTTTCTATGTTAGCTGTCTCGAGTGAAAATGAAGACCTTAACAATTCTTCTAGTGAAGAAACTTGTTGCAGCAGTAGCAACATTGATTTAGAACCATATGTGGATGTAGAAACAAAAACAAACTGGAAATTAAATGCTGCAATATTTTTGTTGGGGTTTAAAGAAAAGAATAAATTGACAGAAGTAAGAGCATGGTATTTAAAAATATCACAATATTAGATTAATATAATTTTGCTCTTTTATAGAAGTGCATAGACAACTTGGCAAATGAACTAATGAGGTTCTTAAAAGAGATGCAAATCACCATCACCAGCTCACTTTCGGCAGAAATGCAACAGACAATTTCTGAAGACTTCTGCCCTTGCCTAAATGCGTTTCAAGATCTACAAACATCTTTTCAGAGAGAAAAGTACATGTCATCAGTATTTCCTATTGTTTATCCCACTGAGATAAACCTTGGTGTCCGGTTAAAATTTACAGGCCTGCATCAAAACAGGCATTTACAAAACAAGCCGATGAAGTTTTATTATGTTTCAGTAAAAAAGACTGTACAAGTGTTATTGCAGCACACAAATTTTTATGATGTATTGTCACAATGTAATTGCCCAAAATCTCCTTTAACTGATTTTAAGGATGGTAAAGTGTGTCAAACTCATTCAATATTTTCAGCCATACCACATGCTCTGCAAGTTATCCTCTATTATGATGATGCTCAGCTAAGTAATCCCCTTGGCAGCAAAACTATTGAAAACAAAATAGGTTTTTTTTACATTTCATTTGCCAACATTCCACCCCAATATCGATCAAGATTAAATAACATATACCTTCTTGGAATGGCAAAAGTAGTTGATATTCTTGAAGTGGGATATGACACTGTTCTGAAACAGTTTTTTGATGAAATGAAAGAATTGTCTTGTGATGGATTTAGTTTTCAAAATGGCTCTTCCACTGTTAACATAAAAGGATCACTAGCATATCTGGTGGCTGATACACTTGCTGCACATCAGCTTTTGGGTTTCAAAGAGGGTGTTGGCTTTTCTAGAAAAAAATGTCGAAACTGCATGGCTGAGTACCATGACTTGCAAAATGTGTTTGTGGAAAAAGACTGTGTACTACGGTCCAAAAATGAGCATTTGAAACAATGTGCTGAAGTTGATCAAAACAAATCTGCATCAGTCAAATATGGCATAAACAGATTTTCTCAGTTTTATGCACTTCCACACTTTGACCCCTTTCTTTGTGTTCCCCAGGATGTTATGCATATCCTTCTTGAGGGTTGTCTCCCTTTTACTGTCAAGCACCTTCTTCTGCATTACTTAGCAACAAATGCCTTTACCCTGCCCATGCTAAATGAAAGAATTCAGAATTTTCCCTATGACATTTATGATACTCCAAACAAGCCTAGTGCGATCCGCCAAAACCATTTAACTGCAACTCTTCGCCAATCTGCTTCCCAAATGTGGCTGCTTGCAAGAATTTTACCTCTTCTTATTGGAGAATTTATTGATTTGCATGATGAACCTTGGGTATGCTTTTCTTTACTTTTGCAAATTACTGGTGTTGTCGCTTCAACAGTTATTAACCCTGATGATATGGATCACCTTCAACAAATTATTTGTTTTTACTTGCACCTCTTCAAAAAAGTTTTTAAAGATGTTTCTATGATTCCAAAGCAACATTATCTACTGCATATCCCTGCAAACATAAAAAATCTTGGTCCTCCTGTACTCTGCTGGTCAATGAGGTTTGAGGCAAAACACTCGTATTTTAAACGACTGTGCAGTGTTGCAAGCTTCAAAAATATTTGTCAACTACTGTGTAGAAGACACCAATGGCACTTTTGTATGTCTGTCATGGATAAAGCCCAACCATTGTTCAGTGATCAAATGCTTTTAGGACCAAAGCGAATCATTTCGCTGGATGACTTTTTCGAAGTCGAGCTGCAATTGTTAACCACAAACTGTGCTCAATATTTTTTTGTTTCCTGGCTAAAGTTAAATGGAGTTGTTTACAAAAAAGGAAGTTTTGTTGTTTTAAAATGCTGCAATAACTTACCATTATTTGGTGAAATAAGAAAGATAGTTTCATCTGATTCAATTTATTTTTTGGTAAGAGAGCTGGTTACTACTGGATTTAATAGTCTGACCAACACTTATGTAGTTGATGTAAAAAATACAACTGCAATTGGAATATATGCATCAACTGATCTTCTATTTTTTCATCCATTTTCTGTGTATTGTTGTAAAGGAATTTACCATGCAATTATAAAGCAGGACATAAGTGCATTACTATGAGTATATCATCTCCGATTGCATTGGTCTGTGTTTTACACACAATTATGAGCATATATGCAGTTATAATACATGTTACCGGTATATTTTCGTTGATATGTGCAGACAGTTGTTTTTCTATAGTATGCTAACTTTAATTACAAGTTGCCTTTTGGAGTAACTTGCTCAAAAAGTTACAGTCTTGTGGTTGTTTGTTTTATTTAAGTAAACTATTGAACAAACTGCCTTATGCCATTATAAGTCGGCTGGATTTATGTTTTTTTGGGAGCTTGTTAACAGCCAACCAAAAATCATTGCATTTGTGATTTCCAAAACAAGCCACTTTTGACTTATAACTTGCTGGCTTGTTTATATGTGACCATTTTTAAGCCAACTGAATTGATTCATTAATATTTAAGCCAGAACTTCTAGTTAATAGTCAATTAACTGCCTTAAATTTGGCCATAACTAAAATAAGCCATTTTTATGGCTCGCATAAAGCCAGTTCCTTTTTTTGGCTTATTTTAGGCCAAAATGACTTAAAGCAAGCCACTTTGGCCTAAAATAGGCCAACATTTTTTCCAGTGTACCACTTAGCATGCACGATTCGCGACACTGACAAAAGGAACATTTTTTGCCATATGAATATAGTACCCTTGCTTTACCTTTTCACAACGTCCGAATTAGTTTTGTAGGTTGAACGTTACGTTTCTAAAATTAGGTTTTATTATCCACAGAACTAACATATTCGAAAAATCTATTATCCTGTGTAATTGGCCTTATGCGTCATTTGATTAGATAAGTAACGAAATAGCGTTTGCTTCTTAGGCATGATGTCCACTAGGCAGCAACTGGACAAGCGTGCGTCCGCTGCTCTACTGACCTGGGCCAAACAGCATGCTAATGTTGAGATCGAGATTTTTGCAAGCACAAGTAAAACGGAAAGCGCAAGAAAAGGTTTTATCGATAAAAATGTGCGAATCATCCAACTTCCGGGTGTTAGCGATAATGCTTATCCGTCACAGAAAAAAAGCTTTTCTATGATTAAGCACATGTACGACCAGCATCTGGACAGGTAAAGTTTAAAACACATGTTTCATCACGACCACCAAATCAAATCTCGATTTTATTGTTTTTGATGGAAAGATTGCGCGTTTATTAAACGTAAAACCATTATGAACTGGTCATCACCTATATGTTTTATAAGATGTAGGCTACTGTATTGCTAAATTCAAACTGGCGTTTCAATGATAGTTTTTCATGTGCTGTGTTTCCGAGAAATAAGAACTTGACCAGCTTATAATCCGTACTCTGTTTTATACCTGTGGTACATAAAGTAGCCTATCGTCGTTATGCATCGTGTACCGTAAAAATGATAAACTTTGACCGAATATCATGTTACAAATCTGCAGGTTTAATTGGTTCATTCGTCTTGACGACGATGCTTATGTCGATTTGGATAAGCTTCGAATTATTTTATCAAGAGTTAACTCAACAAAGAGGTGGTACGTTGGTAATGCTGGGTACGGCAAAAACAAGGCAGACTTCATTTCGAAAGGCGACAACTACTGCATGGTACAATTACAACCATATAGTAAAAGTATATTCGATATCACTGTCGGTTTGTAGATATCATGTAAAAAATAGCACATCTATCATATAAAATAAAACGACGGCATAGACAAAAAATTTACTGTTACAAAAAATAGTTGTTTTTTAAAAATAAACCTAATATGTTAATTGTGTGACTTATTATATGTTGTATGGGTGTTTACACCGGTGTATTAAACATGGCGCTAGTGTTGAATGTCGTCCCAACACAACCCTCCACGATAAAAATGAACAACTATACATAACATACAGTAAACAACATACAGAATTTTAACTTAGGGTGGCTCCGGAGTGATACTGTCACGTGAGCTGCTACGTCATCTCGGACCTGGTATGAAAGATTGTCTGCAGTCACTTTACACAGAACACGAAGATGTGGAGTTAGGACGATGCGTTCGCAAGATGACTGGTGTTAAATGTACGGAATCGTGGCAAACCACCAAGATATTCTACCAGAACTTTAAAGATCATTCCTACGCTCCAAACATTGAAACAATTGAGTCGGACAAGATAGGTAGGAAATCAAATTTTTTGCACTTAAGTGATGGGTTTAATGTGCTTCACAAAATTGATTCGTTTTTTTTTAATCAAGTTTGGTGCAGTTTTGGAGATTAGGGTTAGGGTTTTGGTCACAAATTGCTGGAGGATAAAACAATCGAAGTAAAGCGCTTGTCAATGTCGACTAAGCTATATATGCAAAAGAAAAGTTGTATCTATTTTTTTAAATGTACTTTTAATTTATTCTCACAAACGTATTTGGACATGGGTTTGTATCAGACAACGGAATGATATTCCACGCCAACAAAGAGCCGAAATATCAAATCAACTTTCATACGTTGCTTCTCAAACGGAAAATTGCTTGGTCAATCGACAGAATCTCAAAGCTTGAAAGAGAGATCGATGCAATGCCCTCAAGTGTTTATCAGGTAATAAAAACATCTGAAATATTGTTTAAATAAGATTCTAAAAGCTGATGTTGAACATGTTTAATGTAGGATAATTGTTATAAGGCATCCCATTTGTTGAAGGTTCAATTTAGGATATTGTTGTAGCTCTTACGTTAATTTTACAATAGACATAGCTTCCCTTTGATGTGAAATAATTTTGTTGAAATTAACAGTTTAAACTTTATCCGAACTGGACTGTACCAACTGTACAGGTACTGATTTTCTTTGGGAATAAAAGAAGGTGTTAATTATCCATTTCAGCAATATGTCTTTTCCCAGGTTATGAAAATAAGACCTAACTGACATTTTACGTGCAACCATTTTTTAAACTTATTGTCAGAAAAAGTATTCCCACCGAAGTTGTTAGTCGGGCCTCTTTGGGTCAGTTTCCGGCATAAGTTAGAATAAAACGGGCTTAGTTCGAGCCTGACTTCACATTTACTCACGTTTGTGTCATAATTTCCAAAATGTATCTAACTTTCCGACCGAACATGCTTATTGTTAAAAAGGCAATCTAAAGAATTCTAGACGGATTTCGTGCTTGTACTTTAGGGTCCGGGCCGTTTACAACTTTGACGCCAACTGTTTTTATTTTTCATTTGTGGCTATTAATAAGTACGTTTTCTGTCGTTCAGCTTCGACAGCCTCAATCTCCTGTTGAATGGAACTCCATCGTCGGAAGGTTTATGTTCAAAAGCGATGAAAACAACTTGGTGCGAGAAATGCAAGGCAACATAAAAAATGTTGTAACGGAAGCTACAAACAAAGGCATACAGTTTCTAAAGGAATTTCTAAAAACACAAAAGAAAACGTTGAAAAGTGCATCACTGATACAATGCTATCAAAGCACTGACCCAAGTCATGGCTTTAGAGTCGTTTCCCATGTTTTGGGCAAATTTACGCAGTTTGTAAATCACAGAAAGGTGAAAAGAGGTGTTAAACGGACGTTTATCACAACACAGCACTTTTCACGCAATTTTGTATTTTGGGAAGAAGCCATCAGCTTAGGTTCCACAGATAACAAATTAACTTCAATTCCGCAAAGAAAAGAGCCTACTGTCAACTTTTTAATGGCTCTTAGCGGACGACCAACAAACTTTATTCGGTTTGTGCATAACTTTGAAAGCACGTTTCTTGCCCGTGGTGAAAACGTCAATTTGGTGGTGGCGTACTTTTTGTCCAAGTCCACGTCCGACAAGTTAGAAAGCCAAGATGAAAATATCTTGCTGAACAATGTGGAGGATTATGTCCCTAATGGCGATGAACAATTAATATCGGATAGTCTTCAAAATTTGCAAAGGGCTTACCCACGTTCTAAGCTTGAAGTGTTGTTTATGAAGCCAGGAACCGACTTTTCTCGAGGCCTGGGCTTGCAAACAGCTGCCGAGCACGTGACTAGCGACGATGAACTTCTGTTTTTCTGTGACGTCGACTTGGTTTTTGCTCCCGAGATCCTATTACACATACGAAGGAACACGATCCAGGGCGAACAAGTTTATTACCCCACCTTTTTCAGTCAGTATGACCCAAAAGTTGTATACCAGCATCGTGAGAAACCCAACAGCTACTTCAGCTTCGACGAGTATGACGGATTTTGGCGAATTTACAGTTACGGAATGGTGGCTATGTACAAAAGGGATTTCTTAAACACAAAAGGCTTCGACCTATCCATTGTCGGGTGGGGCTTAGAAGACCTTTATCTGGTAAGCAGGCGGTGAAGTTTAACATTGACTTTATTTTGAAGGTTTAGAACTAATAGATTACTTCGGTAGACTCTGCGGTGAGTCGCGTTTTCAGATTTTTTGCCCATATTTTTTCAAGGGTTCGAAACCATGATGTTCCCGAGGTCGAATCCTGATTAGTTTTAATGTCTGTATGTGGGTCAGGCGCGCTAAACCATTGGACAAAGTTTCTACTTTTTTCACGGTTTGCACCAATTTGGCACGAACGCGTTTTCGTAATGAAACATTGTTCACTAGCGGTAATTTATTGACAACTAATTCTTTGTATTTGAGTCGAACTTTAAACCAACAACTTTTTTAGGCCAACTCAGTTCTTCGATCTGGGCTTCGCGTCTTTAAAAGCACCGAACCAGCCGAGGTGCACGCGTTTCACGACAAGAAGTGCGATTCCACCACCCTATCGGAGAAACAATATACGGACTGCTTACGGTCGAGAGCTGGACATTTTGGGCCGAAACCTTTTTTGCTTAAAAAGTGGGAAGATCCAGACATTGATGCCGTTTTGAATGCAGCTGTATTGTGAAGGGTATTGTAAAAGTTATATGCGCACATAAACTTAATTAAAGTTAAAGCTTTTATATGCACGTTGTATGTAACGAATTTGTTTTTGTCTTTTGTCACTAAAATAGGATACAATATTTGTACAAATGGTTTATGCAACCAGTATTAGCCAAAAATAAATAAATTTTTGTAATGTGCTTTATTAACGAAAGTTTACGTATTTGTAGCACTAACTGTCAGTTTGCTAATTGCTGAATAGGTTTCTTTCGCAAACATTAATACAGCATTAGTGTTTGTTTAACATATTTTTGTCCCTTGATTAAACTTGTTGTTCCTGGATTAAACTACGTTACTACTTTATATCTGAAGTTTATTAATAACGGTTGAAATAAAATCTGTCAAAATGGATTGCATTTGTTTCTAGCATAAAAGTTATAAAAACATACGAAAATAGGCTACTATTGTGTAAAGAACAAAAGCAAATATAAAAGACTACGATTTTTTCTCTGCAGTTGTGATGTTTGAAACAGGTTGTTCCGGCGAGATAGGAGTGTTCCAGAGATAATAAAGCAATGCACGTGGACCGTAGTGGGTTGCACGAGAGTTCATGCAGTCCTTGTACTGTTTCTCACTGAGAGAGGGATCGCACGATTTGTCATGGTAGATGTGTACTTCTGCTGGTTCAGTGCTTTTAAACACTTGCAGACCGGCGCTTAAGATGGCGTTGACCTAAAAAACAACAAATAATTCTTTCATTTATTTGTACATTGTTTGCCAGTAAGCCAACGTAAATTTACAGAGTGCATGGCACATAGAAAGTTATCTATAAATCTACATATATAGGATGTTAATTAGTCAGTATTTTTGTACTATGTGCTGCACAATGAAAAACAAAATGCCCGAAAAAGCACTTACCATATGAATATCCTCTAAACCCCAACCTTGAATAGTTAGGTCAAAGCCCTTCGTATTCATGAAATCGCTTTTATATATTGACACCATTCCATAACTAAAATGTCTCCAAAAGCCGTCCAGCTCGTCAAAATGGAAATGTGTTTGGGGTTTCGGCAATTCCACGTATACAACATCGGGATCGTACTGACTAAAAAAGACGGGATAATAGGCTTGCTGACCCTGTACGGTGTTTCTTCGAATATGCATCAACATTTCAGGGGCAAACACCAAATCCACATCGCAGAAGAATAAAATCTCATCGGTGCTTGCGACTTCTTTTGCCGCCGTCTGCAGCCCCAAACCCCGCGAAAAATCTGTTCCCGGAGGCATAAAGACCACACTTAATTCCGTGTTTGGATAAGCTCTTTGCAGAGCACTCATGTTCTCAATTATAAAGCGTTCGTCGCTGTTTCGAATAGGCAGGTCCTCAGCGGCATTATAGTTCTCTCGAAGACGAACTGTGTTGGTGTCGTGCACAAAATCGTCGCCCTGACCATCTTCCTTAGATTTAACGTCTTTTGAAGGAAAGTAAGCCAAATACAAGTTCACGTTTTCGCCTCGAGCCAGAAATGCACTTTCAAAGTTGTGCAAGAAGCGCACAAAGTTGTTCGGCCGTCCACTTAGCGCCATGATAAAGTTAACTTTCTTTTCGCTGTGTTTGTGTCCGTTTTGTGGTGTGTCAAAGAATCGCATTAGGTTCTTATTTTCCGTTAAAGCATCTGGTTCCTCGACGAACACAAGGTTATTAATGAAGTACTGCCTGGCATGAATCGGTTTTTCTTCCTTTTTGTCGTGAACAATTTGTCCCCTTGATTTCATCTGATAAGTGCAGAGAATGTGGGATATTGAATCCGTTGCGAAACTTGGATTAACAACGTGGTAGCTTTGGATTAAAGCGACCTCCCTCAGAGTCTTCGATGGAGTGTCAAGTCCCTGTATTACCCTGACTGCAGTGTTTGTGCCGTCTATAAGTTGCGTCTTTAAACCGTCAATCATGTTTCTCACCACGTTCTTCTCGTCAGTTTTAAAGATACTTCTCCCCACCACTGCATCCCATCTGTACTGCGCATGCGTATTCGGATCCTGAAACACAATTTTCAACTTTGGTTGAAATTCCATAAGGTCTGTCGTTATGTATACATCTAATCAGAAAACTTTAAAAGCAATGCCAATGTTATTGCAATGGTAGTTGGTTTGTGCTTTGCAAGTGGATAAAGTAGTTTATCACTAGTTCAAAGTCACATCAGGAATTAAGTTTTGGCGTACAATAGCAGCGATTTGATGGTTCTACCCACACATTTCGCAATTGCATAATTTTTGTGATAAATCTTACCGGATCATTGTAACTGTTGCTGGCCAGTGATCTAAGTTCGCTTTCGAGGCTGTTTACTCTGTTCATGAGATGAAATATCTTCCTCTTCAGTATCATTGAGTGAAACTGAACTTGCTTTTCTGGGTTCTTGTTTGCGTGAAAGATTAAACCATGATCTAATGGAAAAAGAGATAAATACGTTTTTTGCAAAAAAGAATTAAGTGACTTTAAATATGGAAATATTGACAAAACCGTATCTTTATTTTACCTTAGGGTAATACTATTTACAAAATCTAAATATTGTCATTAACAAAACTTCATTTTGAACTTAACGAATTAATAAGTTACATAAAGTCATGTTGATACGTTATGCCTTCGTTTTTGTAAGGTAATTAACTTTTATATTGTCGCTAATTCGCTAGTCTCCAAAATTAATGAAAATGCAAAATAGAACGCATGCCATGTAAAATGCCTATAACGGACCAAATTTGGTTAAAAGTCTAACAATAGACAGACCAGCAAAACCAGCCAGTGCAAATTTATAAACGACAATACTAACCTAACTGATGTGGTTCAATCTTCTCAATATTAGTAGCATAGGAACCTTGTTGATAGTTTTGGTAGAAAAGCTTTTTAGTTTCCCATGATACAGTGCACTGTACACCAGTCATTTTCTGCACACATCTTCCAAGTTCAATGTCCTCGTGTTCGGTGTAAAGCGTCCGCAAACAGGCACCCAGGTTTGGTCCAAGCTGTCGAAGCAAACCACGTGACATAATGACACCTGGGCCACCCTGAAGAAAAATGATGAAGTAGTTTTTACGAATTTTGATACGATGGTGTTAAACATGACTGCCGAGTAACGATGTTAAATATAGGCGTTAGGTACCTTAAACTATAAACCACTATGTATCAATCAGTTAAAATTTGTTTGATGAAATTTTGTTCTTATTCGTGCAAAATTATTGTTCTGTTCTTGTCACCTGTCTGTGCACTTTCCTACGTTACCAGTTTTAAATCTGTGAGCGTTCGAAAGTAACAATAAGTCAGTTTCGGGATTTGAAAATGTAATGCGCCTTACATGCCTTTTGATCGGTTACATTTTTGATAATTTTCTATTATTCTATACCATTATTTACCATGCAATAATTCTCGCCCCTTCTAATCCAATCGTTCTGGTCTTTGCCGAACCCGGCGCTTCCGATAAACCATGGAGTCGACGAGTTGACTCTACTCAAAAACTTGTGCAATTTGTTCGTATCAACGTAGGCGTCATCGTCCAGACGAACAAACCAATCATACCTAAGGAAGATAAAAACATCAAAAGTAACATTAAATCATGGTCTTGCTTATAATAAAGATGCCTTGAATGCACATAATACACAGCCACAGAAAAGGTATACAAACGCACCGTAAAGGCAACAACTACGTGCAATCTAAAAACGTTTTAGCGCATAAACCAACTGACCAGAAAACGCACTTATATCAATGCAAGAGCTTTAAAAAATGGGTCCGTAATGAAAAACAAAGGTGTTGGAAACAAACATTGAAGCTAACGCATCGAAACAACCATAGGCGTCAAAGCACCTATAGGCGTATAATAGTATAATGCGAACTTACTTGCCAAGATAGATGTCGTGCATAAACTTGATCATGGAAAAACTTTTCTTTTGTGGTGGATAATCAACATCTTTTACTCCTGGCAACTGAACAACTCTTACACCGTTTTCGAGGTGACTGCTGACCAAGCGTTTTTCAACATTGTACGTTCCATTATTGTTTGCAAACACTTCTAGTAGCACTTTAGATGGATGGAGAGCCCAAGTGTTGACCGCCGCCTGGGCCCGGGAGCCCAGTTTCTCTTCCATAGACATCATACCTGAGTCACATATTTTACTGGGAATTTGTTGACAATAAAATACTAATGCACGTAGAACATAAAAACCACCAAAATAAACTTCAGGATAGTTGAGTTTTATTATACAAGTTACGAAGCAGTGGTTTTTGACCCTGGATGGTTCAGGGAGTCGATAGCCTAAATATTGTTAAAACGTTTACACGTGCAAGTTAAAACAGTTTCAGTTACTTGTTACGTAGGGTTTCCAAACTTTTAAATTGGAAAACGTTCATTACTTGCATAAAAAACAAATGACATCAGGGTCAGTTCCACAAAAACAAGCAGAAATGCAACCGCATACAATATATTTAAATATGAATTTATTGTGTTGGTTTGGCAACAATTTACTAACCAATGACGAGCATAACATTTTGTTACAAGTAGAAATTAAAATATCTAAAACATCTAGGAGTGTTACAAATAAATGTACCTATATACACTACTCCTCGACGGTCCACATTTTTATCGTCAACTTGTTTTAACTTGTCCACTTCTTTCAACACCACGTCTTGCACGTCGCTGGTCGGTGGAGGACACCATGACCTTGGTAACACGTGGTAGGCGATGGGATGCAGTGAAGGCAGCAGGTGACAGCCGATAGTGAATCCAAGTATGACGCTCAACACGAACCTAACATTGTTTTTTTTAATTTACTATTCTCACTAATTTACTGTGTTGCTGTCATCTCTACTCGTACCTCTTGCATTCGACCCTGCTACAGCATTTTACCAGCATAATGCCACTCGAACTCCTAATTTTTTTGCCCAACAAGTTTTGCACCACAGTCAAGCTTAGTGGTGTTGCAGCTGTTTTGACATGGATCGCTTTCTGACGATATACGAAAGTTTAAGCTCGTATGGAAACGATGAATCGCAGGCAAAAACAAACGACGTATGAATTGCAAAGACGTAACCCGAATAGCTACGTTTTAGTACTGAATGATAATGCGAGTTGATTCATATGTAGTCAGAAAGAGACTACCGCCTGTTCAAGCCTTTACATACAACTGTTGGCATTTCAACCTCAATTAAAAGAGGCTATAAAACAGTAATGATTCCATACCTACAGCGCCATATAATCAGTTCAACTCCTAACCTGCGCATATTTATTCTCCTCCCCGAGTTAAAACCTTTGCCTACTCTAAGGAGGGGGCAATGTATCTTTGCGTTTGTCATGGGCGAACCGCAATGGCCGCTGAGTATTTGAACTTAAACATCGAATTCAAAGCGAAAACGAAAATTTATGTGATATTGACGGCATTGGGCCGGATCCGACCAGTCAGTGCTTTTGACTCATTTAGTTCGGTAATTGTACGGAAGTTTAAAGTGTATTTTAAACTGTCGCTAATCTGATTTTAAATGCCGTTAAACGTTTTAACCATATATAGGTTGATGCGAACCGTATGTCGAAAAGCTATATTATTATCCTTTTATTTTCTAGTATACTTTTGTGCTTACCATACAACCTTAAATGCCTGATCATGCCATTGTAGAACTATATAATTTGGGGAGAAACGTTTGCAAGGGTAAATCAATTACCTCCTTGTATTGGAAAAATTCAATTTAATTCAATTACCTCGCGTTTGCCAAACACTGCTTTGGTGTCATAAAACGCCTTGAACATGAATTATCGTTTTGTCGCAGCCCAAGCGTTCTTTGAACGTGACTAGTCTAAAATAATTTAATATTCACATGCCATTCGAGCTATATATCCACCATTTGTCAACATTTTCACAAATTCAGTCGACACTGCAAAACAACTCCAACAATATGCCACAGCTAAAGCGGCTAAATATTAAAGTTGGCTCTCTTCAGCTTTATAAAATAATACGACAGTTACCTGTATACAATCTTTTCCACGTCAGTTGCTCGCTTTATCCCCGACATTGTTGCCAATTAAGGGATTTTCGGCAAACACGTCAAACACCCTACAAAAGATCTGCTGAAGCACGAACAAATAAAACATGTTGGTTCCTCCAAAAAAATACTACACCTGTGACTGTGTTTAGACCAACGTGTTAGTCTGATTTCAAAACTTTGGGCGTTCCTTACTTCGACACCAAAAGGTCATTCAAACAACGCTACATTATACGAGAAACAGACCATAAAGTATTTAGGTACAGTTGGGTGCAACTTGAAATCGTTATCGTAAACGTGTTAACGTCGGCCGATCACGTTCTGTGTTATGTCATGCATGTGCACATGAAAGCCTTTGTATCCTGGAAGTGCCGTAAAAACGAGCCTTGAGGTAGACGTCTATTACATTAACTAGAAAAGCAAACTTACTGCATAAAGCACCTGTTTGCTTGGATAAATTCTTGTTAGGATAAACTATTCTAACATGTTAGGTTAACCCGGTTCATTTTTTTACTAATTTGGAAACTAAATGCTTTGTAAAGCGCATTTATGTAGCTTGTTTTAACATTAAAACCAAGTATCTGTGCAAACTATTTCTGAACAAAAAATAGGTAAGCTGGTAAAGGTTAGGTAATACAGCACCTACATGCTTTTGCTAAACCTCACTGGTGAAGTTTTAAAGCTAACAACCGTAAAAAATTACCTAACATGAGCTGATAAAAAAGACACTCTGATTCTAAAAGGCGTTTTTACTAAAATACCTAAGCCATCTCATACCCACATTTTTACGGCAGTCGACTTTGTGGGCCAAACCTCTAAATCAAACATCCAGATCGCTTTTTCACGTTTGATAATTCTCTCTCGGTCAACAAGGGCGGGACCGCGACCGCACTACGAGACGAAGGCACCTTTGCTCTGCGTCAGGGCATACGCGGTCAAATTGGAATTTGCCATTTGGCACAAAAGCTTTCCTGTGCAAATGACACGGTGCGGAGAAATTACGGTTTGCTCGAGCGTAAACCCAAAGAAAAGGATCGTTTTCAGATGGAATTAAATGTATCGATATGTTGTTGTAGAAGGGACAACAGCGATACTTCATGTGAGCAGTACTTCTTAAAACTGTCGTTGAGTCTATAATCTGACTTGAGATGGATATCATTTAAGGCATTGGTTAAAAGCTATCCTTAAAGAGAAAAAATGATAGTCACAATTATATGACTAAAAGCCCATATTTGCGGCCAAATAAAAAGTTTGATAAAATATGAAATACATTCCCATTCGCAAACACGTGGCGAAAAACACTGTATTTGAATAAACCAGTGATACAAACAAGAATATTCCTGTATACAAACAAATTACGAAACTAGTAATTTTTTCTAACGTTAAATCTGACACAAATTGTCAACAAAATCATCCGACAATAACCAAGTTGCCTTTGAAGATTCTCTTTACAATAAAAGAAGGACAAAGTGGTCTGTCGCATAAACCAATTACGCTTTAGTCTTGGGACCTTTTCCAATTTGTACCACGGGTGTTTGTCCAAATCTACCACGACTAAAATAATCAGCATTTGTCGTTTATTTTCCGAACCATTCACATTTGTCATTAAAATAATATTTTCCTTTTATTGTGACAGGCTTGAAAATGGCGTTACGAAAACAGAGGTATGTTTTTGTTGAACGACAAGGCCGTTGTAACTTATAATTTACCTTACTAATGTGGTTGGTTATGAGAGCTCAACGAGTAGCTAACTTCGTAAGCAACAGGTTGATACAAAGTATAAGTTACACTAAAATTGTGCTTTAATAAAGTTATTTAGCTTATGTTGCTACAAGTAACCTGAAGTACATACTTCACTGTTATAACGAGGTGCGTTGAGATTGACAATTTTTGCGACAAAGGCAGTAAAACAATTAACATGTTGTAAATAGACAGTGTAACGTGGAGGCGTTGTAAACCGCCAAAGGATTTGGTACTAAGGATATTGGTGCGCGGTACTGTGCTAACCAGATATGCTTTACCATACACCACAAAGATGATGACAGATTACTTATAAAACATATTCTGATCAATAATTTATTAGATGCAGTACAGCAACAGTACCGAAGCGGTCAGCATTACCGTAGTTAGTTTTCTGCCAGTCATTGTGGTCAGTTTGGGATTGATTGCCTTGTTATTATGTTTCGGAGTGTGTCGACATAACAAGTAAGTAAGGAATTTTAATTTTCCCTGACTTCAGCGTGATTTTTTGTTTGTAACTAACTAAAAATATATTTTACAAAACCACACGCATAAATTGTAAATAAACCGAGTTGTTTGGGGACTTTGTGCTTGAAATTGATTTGTTGGAAAAAGTCGTATGTATAAAAGTGGGCCTGGTTTTCCACACGGTTGACAAGACTTTTTGTTGCCAACATTCGAACTGTGAGAATTTACAGGTACAAGGGACATTTAACTGCGTGGCCACGTTACCTGCGAATCAGTGTTTTGTCGGGATCTCTATTGCAGCTGACTTTTTTGATTGTCGTTTCTTGTGCGCTCTTGAAAGACATCCAAACTGGGTTTGATGTAAATAATTTGTGTGGATAAGTATTTGCTTTATTTTTTATTTCTTTAAGGGGCAAAATGGTTCATTGTTTTAGAACGCATTCGCTGTTTCATTAGTAGTTCGTCTCGGAACATGTGGAATATGCATCGGTTATTCATCGGTTTTTGTGTCACTTCTGCTTGAGTCCTGGCGACAATCCAACAAAAGCTACTTGAAGGTTGAGTATATGGTTAGAATTATGCCTTACAAGTGGAAAAATATCTGCGTCAATTGCAAAATTGGTGTTATTATTTTGCATTAAAATTGGTAAAAAACTCGCTTGTTTATACGTCTCATTTATAGAAGCTGAAAGATGAACATTTGTTGATTATCCTTGGTATGTTGTTGATAGTGGAAGTCCTCGTTTTGTCTTTCTGGCTTATTTCATTGAATACTACTGACGAAGCAAAACAGCAGCACTGTGAGTAGGTTGAGACTATAGTCACACCACAAATAGGTAATTATAAAGATTCGATGCAGCTTTGTACTGGTGGGTTCTTTCACAACCGGCAGGACATTTTAAAAGCGTTATAACCCTTGCCGGGGATACAACGTATTGGGTCACTGGCATCGTAATATACAAGGTAAGTATAGGCATATACTGACAAAAGATGTATGTACCTTAGAATTTGTTTGTTTTACAGATATGTTTAGCGACGATGCTTTTGTACAAGTCGCTTTTAGTTCCTATTAAATCGAGAAATCGTAATAATGTCGTCCAGTCGGCTATTATTTTATCGTCGTCAGCTCTGACAGGATTCTCTGCGAGTCTACCAGGAATATTGCTGGTTTCGTCTCCTGATGGCTTGTTTATTATGTTGTGTGTGATTGTTATAACACCAAATGTTATTATAACAGCAACACACATTACTACCAAGGTAAATAACTTTTGATTTTACTTAACTCTTTACATATAAAACAATAATTAACACAAGTTTTCAAGTTGGATTTGGCGTTACCCTAACACCAAATATTATGTTTCTGTGGTGTTTACTTATACTTGCAAACTGATTTTGAATTTACCTTTTTGTTTAGTTGATGTTTGTTTATAAATAAAAGCATTATTTTTGTCAGATTTGTTGTGTCTTTGTTTTCGATTTTTCTTCAAACGACGAGGGAAAACTAGCGCCTTTGCCCAAAGCGCAGGATGATCAATTGCTGTTGCAAATTGAAAACAAACTTCTCATACAGACTATTGCTGAGGTTGTTTCTGTGATGTACTGGTAATATTGATTTGTATTCATCATTTTTTTATTGATTTGCAGAATAAAAAAACTATCCGGTCGTTAAAATCCAGGTTAGACCGTTTGGAAGTTAAACCAAAAACAATGACTCTTTCCACCAGCACTCTACATGTTTTACGAAAAGGTTAGTTTCAAACAATATGAAACATACATGTATATGCTGCATAGAGGTTTTTCTGATGTGCTATTTTTAACAAAACTTAGAAAAACAAGTTTGGTCCGCTCCATCTTTACTGAGCAGAAAATGCGCATCGGACACAATGCTGCAGAAAAATTATGAAAGTCAAGAAACGTCCAATCTCGACGCTTTGAAATCTGATGGCGGTGGTCAAGAAAACAAATTCTTCAACTACTCGGAATTGAAAAACGCGCGTTACCGTGGTGTCATAGACTGTGGCGTAGGTTGCTATTACGTCACTGATTACTCGTCAAGTTCGGATAGCGAAACGGAATGGGAACGATTTGCAGATAACAATGCAACCCGGTTCCAGCAACACGTAAAAATTATTCAGTCAGTTTACGAACAGGGTTTGAGCGAAGTTCACAACAGGCGATCCACACGGGGAATCCCCACACGTACGGCAAATTTGAGTCCAAATATTTACAGGACAAGTTGCGACTTTTTGTCGGATAGTGATTCGAGTTATAGTGACGACTACCCAGACGTGAGGGCAAAAAGTTCTCAAAAAAGCGAAACTTTAGTGTAATGATTTTTTTTCTTTTTGTAACAGAGAACTTTTACACTCAAAAATATTTACTCTTATGTATGCATTGTAAGTTGTAACTTAGGAACAAGATAAAGTACAAATACCCGACAAAATACGTAGTGACAAGAAATAAAGTTTACTTTTTTGACTAAAATGCTGATTGTTACAATCAAACACGTGTTTCATTTTGCATTGCCTACCATTTAAACTTATTGTATGTTACTCTGTGCGCAGTATGTTTTGTTGTCACCTATGAATGTGTATTTTCAAGTGAAGGCCAGATGCGACAATAACTGCGATTGCAAAACAAATTGTAGTTTACACATAGAAATCTTACTTCCCTACACAAATCCCTTCCCGCCGGATTTATATTTACAAATGTTGTTTGTTGATTTTAAAGCAGTGATCCACTTCTAATCTGCTTCGTGAATTTGGAGGTAAGACTTTGATACATATTTTTATGTTGCCGAATACATTTTAAACTTATTTGCCCTCTTTCCATCATTCTAAAATATATAGGTTATATTTGTAAAAACTTTGTTATACTTCAAATTTTTGTTTTACAAATTGTGGTGTCTAAAACCGCTTTCTCTGCTTGGTATCACAATGCATTGAGGGTGCAGTATGTGATCAGTGGGTTTATTTGGTGACAATTGCTTTTTGCATAATAATTTATGTTATACGCAATACGTCTAAGTATACAGAAACGGGTCAAGTGACTCGATGGCCAATGTTTGGCTCTCACTGGCCCGGTCGCGCATATATTACTTGTGTTACTATTTTGTTTATGCAAATGTTTCAATGCCAAGCGTGACAAATAAAATATTGATTGATTGATTGATTGATACAATTACTGTGAAATATTTATTAAGACCTAGCTATTTAAAGAGAACACAAAACTGTCAACTATACTACTATGAAGTTGACAAATGTCAGATGCAACTGTACTTAAAGGTTCACCACCAAACACTAATGTACTTTACATAATTTTGACCACTTTTATGTTTACCACTGTATGGCGCTGACCATCTTCAGTCAGACAAACTTTTATGCTTGCCAAGGCTACTATGAGTCATTACATGTAGTTGTAGATTTAAAAACAAACAAAGCTTTGTACGTTACATGTATCCACTAGTATACAGTTTTCTAATCTGCTTTTATTTAGTAGCCTTAAATCTCATTTGGTTTTGGAAAATAGTTGCTTTCTGCAAGTAACTTAAATTATATTCAACAATTTCTTTTGCATAAATTCGACTGTTGACAACCTAATTTGGAAATGATACTGGTGCTTCTATGCTAATATGTTGTTAGGAAAGACTAATATGCAAAACACATTACAATTGTTGGTGAAAAAATGAGATAAAGCCAACATTTACATTTATTTTCTTTTTACAAAACCATAAATCATGCCAGCAGTTTTACTGCAATGATTGTGAAATAAGAATATACATGTCATATCCATGGCACTTACAGGTATACACACAAACATACTGCACCAAAGAAATATATGATTTCTTTACACTAAACCATTGTCTGTCTGTTCTTCAGGTTTGTGCCTGCGTGGTGGTTTACGAACAACAGCATACACATCATTGTGTCCAGTTTGTCTTTCTTTTTTCTTTTGAACAGTTGCATATACATTATCAGGTGTACTAACTGACGTGGAGGTTTGTGGTAATGATTGATGTTGATCATTCAAAGTGCTGTAGTTATTGTAGTCTTCATGTGTAGGAATACTAGATAATTCAGGGTCTTCTGTAGTTGTGTTTGTTGTACAATCAGGAAGGTGTTCAATGTTGTCAGTTGGTTGCACATTTGAAGCTTCTGTTGAATTAAACCGACGAATTCTGCAATATTTGCATAACTTTAACTTAAATGGGTACAGATTTGTAACTTGATAGTACAAATATATATTTCGTTATCAAAAATATGCAGTGCAACATATGGACACTTGCCATGCAATAGGGTTTTTGAACTCATATTAGCTAAAAGTTATGGTAAAAATAATAGTTACCTAATAAAATAATAGTTACATTCTTAGTTTTGTTTTTTGACTAAACTAAACGTCTTGTTAGGAAATGGTAAATTTCAAAAACTGTTGCGAAATTAGTAAAATTAAACAGATGATAAAAAATATTTTGTTATGTTTGTTTAGTGTGGTATTGTATTTGGTTGAAAAACATGAAAATTGTGGCTATTTTATCTTGTTTTTATACAACAGTTGCTCTTATGAGATTAGTACATTTTTGCAACCCACCTATCTCAGAATCTATTTTTATAAAAAGCTATCATTTCGAAAAAATATTATTTTATTGGTGGAACAAAAGTTCATCCAAATTTGTGTTCTTACGTGTAGTATCCGAAATCCTCCTGTTGTGCAGGTGCAACATTTGTTTCACTGGTCTGAGTTATGCATGTTGATCTTTGCTTCACTAGTATTTCAAAATCCCACTTGCCCTTCTTTTTTTGCCGTTTTTTGTAAAACACTATGAAGCCCAACACCAGCAGAAGTGCCAGAATAGCCATAACTGCCCCCACTGCTGCACCCACATTTGTACCACTTTGTTGGCCAGAATTTCCAAGAGCAAGAGACGTTGAGTTACTTGAATTTGTTTTGTATACAATAGTTGTTTTTCCACTGTCAACATTTCTCTTCGTACTCGGTTGTGTTGACGTGATTATAGTACTTCTGGTTGCAGTATTCTCTGGGATCGTGGCTCTGTTTGATATTGCAGGTTGTGTTTGTGGTAAAGGAATTTGGCATATGTAACCTTTCGTATTGTCACAGCCACCTGATTGTTTTTGTTGATTGTCAGATGGCCGAAAAAAGTAGCATTGCTTGGGAGATGATTGTTGTTGCCCATCGAAGTCTGCCCAAAATTCGCCTTGTTTGCAACACGACGTTATGTGTTGTTTTACGGCGAGTGTTTTCAAAACAGCAATGTTACCCCCTCGAGTTTGACACTTACTCGTAGCACTGGTGTATTTCTGTTGGTTTGTTTCAAAAATATATTTATAACCGTTATAAAGGCACGGTTCGCAGGACATTCTTAAGTTTTTGCGTGCACTGCTAAATAGAGAAATTAAAAATTGGTTATCTATTATTTAACGGGTGAGTTTAGAAACACATATCTTTGACGCCTGTACATTTTTTTTTCGGTCACTGAATGTCTCGATCACTTTACTTTATACAACAAAACACTGCATGTTTTCTCGTTGTATTTAACGTAAATTAGTACAGATACTGCTTTAATCCGCAAAGAGTAACAGTGTGAAAAACGTCACGTATGGTGAACTTTACACGAAGTTTGTCACTTGGACAAATTTCCCAATATTACAGTCAAATATAACTTGTCTAATTTAACTGTTTGGTCATTCGTGCTTGCAGTGATACCTGCTACACACAAAAAGCCTGACATACCAAGGCATCCTTCTGCATCTTCTTTCCCTTTTCGCTCTAAACACAACAAACAACAACAAGTCGTCTTCCGCAGATAGCTGGCACCGCGATATTACTCACTCGACATGCAACCGAAAATGGGCATGAAGCATTCGTGCACGTGGTCACATGTGGCTTTTAGACATTGCACCGGTGACGAAATCCTGAACTCTTGGCATCAACGTTTTCCGTGTTTAGCGAGTCCTGCTATGCGAAACCTTACTTCAACTTGTAGCTACTTTTGTTTCAACTTGATTTCCCCACATGCATTTCCGTTCTTTATGTTTTTAACATTTTTTATCTACAGCTTCTGTCAAATATAACACATTTGACCGGAACATTTATGGTGCATTTCAATAACCAGAGGTGGTTTATTTACCCCCTTTTATAACTGGTTGCAGTGTTTTGAGCCGATGTTACGAAAACTTTGTGTTCGGTTAACTTTTTTTCTGGTGTATGTTGTCCATGTCAACTGATTGGTTCCTGGTGTGTCGTTAATAACTTTTTTAAATAGATGTTCGATTTTCCTTTTTTGCATTTAATGCCACATAACCCTAATTCCTGCGTTTTTTTCAAGACACATTTATGTTTCTTGTTTGTTGTTCAATCGATAGTTGTATTTACTGCGGTCACGTGGCTGTTGGAATACCTTTTGACGTTCTGTCCAAATTCGCATTGGCTAATCTTTCCTAGCAAAAAATAAAGGCTGAGTTGCGCTTGTTCAAAGCGCTCAGATTTTGCTTTTTTTTTATTTTGGGTAGCTTTGCTACTTTTGCAAAGAGATAAGAAACAAATCAGTGAGCACGAATGATGGTGACTTGTTTTTTATGTATATTTATATGATATAATCAACGTCAGCGACGTAATACACAAAAACGAACCGATCACTAACACACAATTTGTAAGTATTTGTTTATTGCAACTGGTGGGTGCAAAATACTGATCTTACTATGATTTTATTTGTACGAATGTTATGGGGAAACAAATAACTGTAAAAAAACGTGTCTCCTTGGAAATGTAGTTTTTGCTTAGAGCGGTTCCCAAGTTGATTATGTTGTGGTTAGGTGTTATTTTTTCGGTGTCGTTTTTTAAACCATCTAAAGAAACTCTTCGTATTCTGATGCAGCGGAAATGTTTTGAAAGGCTTTGTCATCGACCATAATCGTCGAATGCTGTTGAACATAATCTTGGCTGGAAACAGGATCCTTAATTTCGTGGTACAAGTGATTGCTGCACCCTGGTTGATTTTGCGGTGGATCAAATGAACTCTGTACGCTATTAGAAAAATAAAGATATTTTATACGATTTGATTAATTTGTGATTGTACATTTCTAAAATGTTTAGGGAGGTACAAGAACTAAAGTGTTTTGTAGAATTGTTACCTGTTTTATAATGGAAAAATTATGCAAACGTTTAATTTTTTTGGCCGCAACCTGTAAAAACTTACTTGACATATTCATGGTTTTTCTCGAGGAGAAATTTTTCAGGTGTGTGGTTGACTTGTAAACAACTTGTTTTTGTCAAAGCATCATGAGTTTTTGGACATGACTGAATTTCAGCATTCCGTGTTCCTGACCCTGGTTTTGGCTTCTTTTGTCTCCTGCAATAACGGAATACTAATCCACACGCTAACAACAACACTAGAATGGCCGTAGTTGCTCCGATTGGTGCATATACATTTGTTCTACTTTGTTGTATGCCACCTTCTTTTGTAATAGGTTGTGTTGACTTGATGAACGTAGTGCTTGTCAAAGATGTCTTTGGAATCGTTGCTACCTTTGTAATTGTACTTCTGGTTGCAGTTTTCTCTGGGATCGTTGCTCTGTTTGATATTGCAGGTTGTGTTTGTGGAAGACGAATTTGACATATGTAACCTTTCGTATTGTCACAGCCAGCTGGTTGTTTTTGTTGATTGTCAGATGGCCGAAACATATAGCATTGATTGGCGGATGATGGTTGTTGTTCACTGAAGTCTGCCCAAAATTCGCCTTGTTTGCAACACGACGTTATGTGTTGTTTTACGGCGAGTGTTTTCAAAACAGCAATGTTACCCCCTCGAGTTTGACACTTACTCGTAGCACTGGTGTATTTCTGTTGGTTTGTTTCAAAAACATATTTATATCCGTTGTAAAGACACGGCTTACAGCTCATAGCTTCGGTTTTACCACGTACGGCAAAGTCCTAAAAGCTTTAAAAAATTGGTTACTTTGTATTTGTCGAGTGCATTTAGAAATATAATTTTAACATCTGCAGATTTTTTTACTTTTGCTTGAATTAGTTGACACTGCAGATTTTCTCGATGGTTTACAACGTATAACTGGTCATTTAAATCACATTCTGCAAAATGAATTAATGTACATAAACCTTGTCACATTGTGCACGTTTAAGATAAGATAACACAGCTTCGAATCTCAGATATATCGTAAATCTTGAAAACTTGTAATTAAACAAAGCGGATGGGAAAATTTTAAGTCGTTTGTTAAATGTCAGATACGTTTTGTCACTAACACACAACATAGCAGATTGACAAGTATAAGCCCTCAGTCGTTTATAGCTGCGTGATATATACTTTAATTGACTGGCATTTATAGAATAAATTGAGAACAGAAACCGTAACCACATGACACTATTATCTACGTTGGTATTAAAATGCACAAGCATCAGCGATTTTTTTCTTTTAGAACATCTGCCACAACACACCTTTCTTAACATCTTCCTAAAAATAATGTTTTTCTACACCTCGTAAACGGCAGTAAAGCGGTTATGGATGTGGTGTATGTTGTTCTAAACACCCATGTTGAACTCTTGTTTTTTTCCGGGTACAAGAGTTGGCATGTTACCAAACTTTAGGTCTAACTTGTGACTGATTTTACATTCGATTCCGTTAAAAAAAGCCTTTGACATTTCAGGTTTAAGTAATTTGCACAGTAGACGAAAATTCAAACAATTAAAAACGACCTGAAAATACCAATTTTACTAATTTTTTGACCTTTATACCTTTTTGCAGTTTTTGGGGCACTCTGAAATGGAAAAGGAACACCTGAATAAATAAATGTAAAGTGTATAATGTAAAAACATTGGTATCAATGGATTGTGCTATTTTACTGGCATATGATGTAACCGTTTCTTTGGCTGATACTAATCTTCATTTACGAGTCATGTTTTAATTTAAAATAATTAGTTATCGCCTTTGGAGCGTAGCAGTCAGAAATTAATACGTGACTTTTGTCATTTTGCTCACTGCAAAAAAGTCTGAAGCTATTCCAGAAGTAAAATGTTGTGGATTTGCATACAGCTATTGTCCTCATTTGACAGTTTTAACACGTGCAAGTTTACGGTCCTAAAACACGTACAAGGGGTGCAAGTTTACGGTCCTTTTTTAGTTTTAACACAATTGTGAGGTCACGTTAAGTTACCATAGAAAAATCAAACCCAACTTTGGGAATTCAAATTTCTCATTTTTGTCGAAGCAAGTTAACGTATAAAACTTCACCGATAAACTTCTTTATAAGCTCGACAACCCATGCTGTTTGGTTTGTTCGTACACATCTTGTCCTTATTTATTTTGCACAGAAAAAATGTATTATGCAATACAAAGAGAAGGCAAAAACTGATTCGCCACATCAAAAGACCCGAGAACTAAATTGTAATAGCTATTTTACAACGGTTTTGTACAAACATCATTAGGTTTGCAACAATTTCATGTAGCTTTGGTAAAATTTAATTATATGGCTTCCAAATAGTTTTCAAACATTGCTGCATCCGCTGTCTCGTAGAGTAACTAGGAATTTTTGTTAAAACGTTTCCTAAAGGTTCCAAAATGGACATTCGCTTAAAAGTCCGATTAAAAAAAATCACAATGCATGAAAATCTTGTGAGTTTGTTTTCCGAACTGTGGCGTACGAGTTGATTGCTTTTTTGTTGTCAAGGGTAACCATTTGTTCATCTTCAAACGTTGATAAAGAACTGGTCCCAGGGAGTTGGTTAAAGGTTGATCCAGGTGAGATTTTCAGCTTGACAGTTTTGTCCAATTTCTCCGGTTTCATCGGCCTAGAGTTGATATCATTGCCATCGTCGGACAATTCCTTCGCTTGGATGCTGCGTAGTGATTTAATCTTTATGAACACTCTCAGGCTAAGTACAAGAGACTATTTATTTCCGAAACAGTAATTTACATGTTTTGACATTTATCCGATTTTTTTCCATTTGATTGCATCACTTATGTTTGTTTTAACGCCATTGTGAGTACATAGCCATCTTTTATTACTTACTACCTAATATTTCTTGTTAAAAAGCGCAAATTTTAGTCAACAAATATGACTCTGGTTTTACCTGTAATACCAAAACTCCTCCTGGTTTCCTGTGGTATCAGCGCGTTCCTCATTCGCCCTTGCTACGGCGTCCGACCGACAAAAAGCTTTGCTCTTATCAAAAAAGACAAAAACACTTGCCAATATCACCAATGACATCACCATTGCGACAGATACTCCAATTGCAACGCTTGTTTGATCATGGTCGATTGTATTTTGTACATCAGTGCTGATTTCTGTATTGTTCGCGTTGTTAGCTGCATATGAGTTTGTGACGACCGAAGTTATACTGGAAAGGCTTGCATCACTTTGTTTATGGTTTGTCTGACAAATAAATTGTCTTCGCTCACTGCAGTTGGTTTGTTTCTTCGTTCTTACGCTGGGGTTAAATGTGAAACAGTTCACTCCAGACTTTTCGTCTTGAGTTTTGTTGAACGCAACCCAGTATTCTACCGAGTTACAAGCCCCCTTGCAGCAAGCCTCCAGACTACCTCGAATTTCTTTGCTGGTTATAAATGCAATGGTTCCATTGTGATGTACAAAGCAAAGTCTTGATGCTCTGTTGTATGGCCTTCTAGCAGAATGAAAACTGTACACTACACCTTGGCTTTCACACGCCGAACAAGACATCTGGAGTAGATGACTTGCACAAAAACTATGTAACTCTATGCATGATAAATATTAAATGTAAATTTTGTTTAGTTATTTGTCGCTGGAACGCGCTTCTCGACGCATTTGACTGAGATTAGCGGCAATTGCCTAAGGCTGGCAACTGTCTTAAAATTATTATCTTTAAACTTTTGTTGGCACTTGCTAATAGTGGTATTTTTGTGTTACTGACTAACTGCTTCTTTGTTCAGTCTGCAGCGCAATGACTTTCAGTTCCTGAACTGCGGCTAAGCGGAAGCAACGGTCACGAGGAATTCCATTACGCAATGTAGTGTTAAAATACATGATTTTTCCAAATGTATAATAAAAGCCTCAAAAGTAAGTTTTACAGTGTTTAATTTGTTTGTACTCTTTACAATTTTACATATAGATTGCTGTAAGAAATATTTAAAACGCAATACGACTGAACTACTGACTGACATTTTTTCTTCAACGCATTTCTTTGTATGACACAGTAAACATCTTTCATACATCGCACTTGACGTTATTATTATTTTTTTTTCTTTTGCGAGTTCTTTTACTTTTAACACACGGAAATAGCGGTACAAAACTACACACAAGTAGTCACTTTTCTCATATATAACACAAAATGCTAAATTAAACTTCAATTCGTTAGATTCTTTATGCTCCTTTTTGTCTCAAATGCTTGTGGTAATGTTTCATCGGTTGATGTGTCTGATCACGACTATTGGGTAATTCCCCCAAGGGGAGAAATTCTTCATACTCTGGCGTTGCTTTTGTATTTACGTAGGCACTTTCGTCACGTGGTTCAAGATTCTTGACGGAAGTTGGATCGGTAACTTCGTGGTAAAAGTGAAAAGGATCTTATGTTGCTTGGTGAGGCGTTCCGTCCAATTCCTGAACGCTGTATGCAGCGAACCCAAAACGGAAAAAAAATAAACAAAAAAGTTTTACTTTCAAAAATGGTACATATTTAAAAAAAAATCTTAATTAACATTTACTAGAATATTGGACTGTTTTATAAAAACAGGTAAAACGCATAAATCTTTTCTTTTAATAACAGAAATATATATTTCGCCTTAATAAACAGTCATCGTCAGTTTCTTATTCAAATAGAATCATTTACTATAAATATTTGATATTAATGCCTAACATTGTATATATGCCTACCTGCAGTAACCATGATCTTGGCCTTCACACACGTCTTGTTCTGCAGTCGTGGTGTCACTTCTCGAACGGTGTCTGTTGCGTTTTCGGTACAAATACAACGAGGCTGTCAAAAGTAGCAGCAGCAAAACCGCTGCAACCCCTCCGACCACTGCGCCTATATTTGTACTATCTGTTTTTGGAACTTTGTTATTATCTGATGTTGATTGAGTGTTTGACGTCATCCTGCTTGTTGTTGGCATGTTTCTTGGCCCTACTAATTTTGTTGTTTGTGGTGGAGATGGGCTTGTAGCTGATGAAACTCTAACCTGACATACGGCTTTTTGTCTGTGCACGAGTGAACTTTTCCCTCTTGTTGAAACATTAGAAAACACTTGCTGTCTTTCGATTCTTTTGCGGAGGATGACACCCAGTATTCCACATCTTTGAAACATTTCGACAACTTTTCACGTATTTCTTTGGAATGTGCTGAAGCGAGCTTTCCATTATTGCGTCCTATACACGAATAATAGGCATTTTTGACAGATTCATTTTGCGTGTTAAAAATGTACTTGTAGTCACCAAATGTGCAACTCATTGCATCAGCTCTATTTTTTCTGCTTGAAGCATTTCGTAAAAAAACATACAGATCGTTAAAAGACGTTCCATTGTAAATACGTTTTACCTTGCACATCATTTTAACTTTGTGCAACCAAATCAAAATTTTATTTATTACACCTTTGTGGCTATTTGGGTATAATTAAATCTTTGTATTATTTGTGTCATTCATTATTGTTAGTGACCACACGACTTCAACCTATCTGTGCGCACTGGTCTAATATCACCTTCCCCTTCCCCCCACAAAAAAACAGCGATGCATCCCGATGCTCCTACGTACGTGTCGTTGTTTGTTTGTTTCCAAAAAAACATCGTACATGTGGTGACATTTCCCAGAGCTCTTGGCTTCATTTTTTTTCCGGGTTTCAAGACTAATGTTGAACCAAAACTCACTTTACTCCCCACTTGTTTACTTTGACAGATTAAAAGACTGTTGTGTTTTTTGACCGCCCTTGACTAAAATATACCCAATTCACAAAACAAACGTGAGAGACCTATTTCTGGTAAAAATTGAAGTCGCATGTTTTTCCCGTTTTTTTGCATGTGAAGTTCTATTATATAAATATTTACTTTCAATTGTTACCAGTGGCTGGAGCAAAAATAATGTCGCAAATGTATTGGCAATTTACGTCTATTAATCTTGAGGTCATTGTTTGGAACATACAACTACCTATCAAATACGAAACTGCAGCAAATAGACTCATATGGGTATGGCACATTTTTACGGCGGATTTTATTTATCACGGTGCAACATGCATTTTTTAAAGCAGCTTTTGCACATTGTTTATTTTGCATCTACGTTTCGGTGTTGTTGACCACGTATCCTATTAAGTTTGGGAGTTTCCCAATAACTTTTTTGATCGAACTGGTTTGGATGCTGTGAAAACTTCTCAAACATTTCCTTTGAAAACGTTACCAAGAGTCCAGGACAATCATGTCCTCATTTTCGCGCCAAACACGAGGCATTCTATTTTGTCCGAGGTCGTTTACTTTGCGCTGAAAACATATGTTTGTTTGAGCCCAGTAAACTTTATAAATGAATCACATATTTACATTTATCACTGCCATAAACTCCGTTCAAACAATACGAATGAGAAGCATTCACTGTTTATAATATTGTATATTGTTCATAATAAGCTGTTTTGCTAAAATGCTGATTTTCCTCTACAATACCATGCACTGATTGTTTGTCAGTGCACAATTAAGAAATAAATATATCATCGAAAGGCATTTGTTATAGTCTTAAGTTGTAATTTTCCGCTCCTGTGGTTCTTTTGCTTTGTCATAGGTTGATGTGCATGATGCCTGTGTGAATCCCCGATTGAAAGAAACTCCTCATACTCCGGCGCCGCAGTTATATTAACGTAAGCGCTGCCGTTGGGAATTTTGGTATCTTTGTCAGTAGCCGGATCGGTAACTTGGTGGTAGAAGTGGTAGGTGTCTTGTGTCGTTTGATTGACCATCTCGTCCAAACCTCGAACGCTACATGGAAAAATAAAAACAGTTTCCATTTGTGCCTAATCATTAAGAATGTCTCTTGGGTTCTCGCATTCGGTGACAAGCCGGTTTAAAACAAAAGTAGATTTTTGGGTTTGGTTTGGTTGCGTAGTTATATTCTTACTTTCTTGTGCGTCCATATGATTAGAATCGCTTGAGAGACATAGGTTATTTTGCATTGACTTTACACAAACTTTACAAATCTTTTACACAAACATTACAAGGTGGCTGCAACCTGTACCGAAAATGAAATATATTTTTGTAGCTTTGTTTGCTGAAAGCATTTATTTGCTATTTTTCATTTGTACCAATATCACAGTATACGATAGCCCTTTAACAGTCCTAACACGAAAATATCGTATATTTCGTAAAACTTGTAAAACATCTTGTCTGCTTAATGCTTAACATTCGCTGGACCTTAAATACATTAACACATTTCGCTGGTTGTTACACACAAAACTGTGACCAAAAAGATGGGTTGCCATTCTATAAACACAATGGATTCGAAGCTTATTTGTAGTATTGGTTGTCCATCTGAGCAGGACGTTTAAAGCGTTCCGATGACGCTTCCGCTGCCTGTGATGTCCGTTGTATGTTTTTCTTCTTAGCGTTGCAACCACGTTTTTGGGATATACATCCAACTGCCATCAGTAAAAGTAGAGCCAATGCCCCAACCATTCCCCCAATGATTGGGCCAAAGCTTGCTTCATGTACCAGTTTTACGTTCTGGTTTGTTGTAATGGAGTTTTGAGCAACATTCACAATGCCTAAAGTAAAAGTTTCATTTGCTGAAGCAGGAAGATGGTTAGCTGATTGCAACCCTGTAACGTCATGAGTTTTTATTTCTGTCGTACCGCTGGTTTCGACAAGCCTTCTTCCAAATGTTGTTGTCTCAGTAGATAGCCTTGGATCTGCAAGGGGTTTTATTTCAACTTCACATATATATTCCCTTTTGTTGTCGCAGGTTTTTTGAAGTTTGTGAGTCCTGCTTAGTAAGTTGCATTTGTTCTGCCTGATTTCCTCTGTTGATGATGATATCCAATACCACTTTTCAGGAAAGCAACTTATCATTTGATCACTTATTAATGGGCTTTTAGTCGGCGCCAGTGTTCCGCCATTAATTTCGCAAGATCTTCTGGCATCGGCATGATTTAAACGACGCCCAGTAGTAAAATACTTATGCCTACCAATCAAACAGGATGTTACCATACTGATTGACTTACTTTTACCTGAAAAATACATGGTTTTATTTTCTAAACTTCTTGTTCATTTAAAACTACCAATTCAGATTTTCCTATACGTCTTGTTCATACTTATCATAAGGTTTTACTACTTTTAACTGCGATACACTTCCTAAAGAATAAATAGTTTGCCCAAACGCTCTGTGGGATTGTTAAAACTTTGTTTATCCTTGCAGTCATCAGAACACAAGTTAAAATCAAAATTAAATTCACAGTATATTGACGCATGCGTTTACGTGTCTTCGTGGTAACTAAAACGGATCTATGTGCTATAACGACTTATATCACGAAACGCGTTATGGCGCAATGCTTGATTCAGGCAATTGGGTTTCAACCAAGAAATTCATGCTCCGTTTATAGAAATTGGAAAAGTACCTGACTAAAAACTACATTCTTTAGATTTTTGTGTGTTTTTTGGTATTTTTTGTAAGGCAGTTGATGTCATCGTGTTATTTGCGTAGGAAAGACAAAACCGGTTTAAACATTTTGTTCGTATATTATTATCCTTTTTCTGCGTAGTTTTTTCACAATATTTTTACTAGCCTGCTTTCAAAATCCATTGGTTTATTTCAGCCTTTTACTGCTGTTGGAAATGTTAACAAAAACAAAACAAACTAAGTGTTACGGTAGATTAGGTAATAACAATGTATTGACAACATCCGATTGCTGCATTAATTCGATCTATATTTTTATGGTTTATAACCCGTAACTGAATTGCTACATTTGAATAAGTTCGTTTTGTCTAATTTTACGTGCACCCTAGGAGTAGCATACGTTAATATACTGCAAATACTTTTTGAACTAAACGTCTGTTTGTGTCCATTGAATTTTATGGCAAGTAATTGCTATTTTTTTCTGTTTGGGATGTCAGTTTTACAAAATGCTGACACAATTTCTGCAAATTAGAGTATTACGTTTATCGCTTTGTAGGATTCCAAACGGACGACACTAACTTTTAATAATCATAATCTTATCAATCTTCTAAATCTGATATTAGTCAACGATTAATGCTTTGTGATGATTCGATTTTAAGTTAGTGCTGTCTCTTTTTTGATTTGCGAAGCCCTGCTTAGAATAGAAAAACACCATCTTCCACAAGCTTTGGTTTAAAGGTTATCGTAATATTGGCATTATATACAAGTTTTATTCCTTGGTTGTAAAAAATGTAACAGTGATTAATTTAGTTTGCACAAACTATTAAATTTTTCAAATTTGTGTACAGTGTGGGCCTTTGGTCCAAAAATTGTAACACAAGGTTTGAGTTGTTAGCCATTAGTGTCCATGACATTGAACATAAAGAAAACTGTTGACATATTTTCGCTACTTTATTTTGATTCCTTGTTAATTGTGGCATAGACGTCCGCTACGCTTTCATCTCTCTTTGGGGTTTTGTTCAGAACTGCGTAAACTCCACCGGAGTTTGCCTGGTCATGCGTCACTGGGATGTGCGAATCCCCGCTTTCGAAACTTTCGTCTTGTGTTGAAAGTTCAGCTACAGTTGTGTTTTGTTGGTTGTCAACAAACGACGAAACTTGACCCGAAGTTGTGTCGAAATCAAGTGTCTGATATTCGCTGTTGTAAGTTGTTGTTGGGGGCACTGCCTGCTCCGCTATCTGGACGCTATTAAAAATGTTTTATTGGTATATTTGCGTTTTTATTGCTTGTAGGTTAACATTGTAAAAGTTGGCATCGAAAAACATTTGAGTTTTGTATTAAGCTAAAGGTTTTTTGACACCCACCTGAAATAATTATGATCTTCGCATTTGTGGATGTCATGCGGTGATGTGGTTGTGCCAATTCGTGAACTGCGTTGCTTTATCCGTTTGCTACGCTTCCGGTAAAAATATAACGAGACTATCAGAAATAGCAGCAGCAAAACAACTGCTACCCCTCCGACCACTGCGCCTATATTTGTACTTCCTGAATTGTGAATTGGGTTATTTTCTGATGTTGTTTGAATGTTTGACTTCATCCAGCTTGTTGTTGGTTCGTTTTGGGAGCTTTCACGTCTTGTTGTTGGCACGTTCCTTGACCCGACCAATCTCGTTGTTTGTCGTGGTGATGGCGTACCAGGTGCTGGTGAAATTCTAACCTGACATACATAGGATTTTTTGTCTGTGCACGAGTGTGTTTTTCTCTCTTGTTGAAACATCAGAAAACACTTCCTGTCTTTTGATTCGTTTGTTGAGGATGATACCCAGTATTCCACATCTTTGAAACATTTCGACAACTTTTCACGTATCTCGTTGGAATGTGCTAAAGCGAGACTTTGGCCATTGCGTCCCTTACACGAATCATTGGCATTCTTAAAACTTTGCGTTTTTGTGTTAAAAATGTACTTATATTCAGAAAATGTGCAACTCATTGTTTTACAGCTTTGTATCTAAAACGGTTACACAAATAAAATTTCTTCTAAAACATAATATTTTTAAACCCTATCTCATTGACCAATTCTATTTATTTTTTTAAAAATATTGTCTGCTTGTCTACATATGTTGCGATTTCGCTGCTTTATAATCTCTCTTCTGCTTGGTAGGCGTCATAGCAATCATTTGCCTACAATGTATTGCGATTGAGAGCAAGCATTTTCGGTATCAGTCTGCTTTCAGTCGTACGCTTGTGTTTAGAAAATCGTGTTGTGACTCAGTAAGTTGGGGGTTGTGAAACAGATTGTACTTAATGTCATTTAGAAAAGATAACCTTTACGTTCATTTATATATGTGCGACTTTTACCTTTCGTGGCTATACTTTTGAACACCATTTTAATTTGCCCATCATGTCAGACTAAACGTACCTATGTTTGTGTAGTTTGTAGATATTTCTGATGATACATTATTGCAAACACGGAATTTACAATATAAATCCATTATATAGGCTGCAAGTAGTAAAAATGCGTACAATAACAGTTCGATGTTTTTGACAAAAACAAGTTTAAACGTTTGGCTTCGAAAAGTCAAATAATGAGATGCAAACATACTGCAACAGTAAAATGCAGTTAAAAATTCAAAATATTTAACGAAACAAACAAACATGTTACTATTGTCTTTTAGGAAATGTTAGTAATTATTTTGAAAGACAATAAAATATTCATTGTTCTATTGCTTTTTTTCTATTTGCGCAGAACGTCGTATTGGTCAGAATGCTGTTTCTTGTTTACAGTGACAGTTTCATATCCACTGGGTGGGGTATGTGAGTCAAATCCTAGTTGGTCGTACGACGCTGAAGTATCTTTAATCCCTTTGGCGTTGTTTGAAATGTCTTTGTCGGAATGCTGTTCATTATTTACAGTGACAGTTTCGTATCCACTAGGTGGGGCATTTGTATCAAATCCTAGTCGGTCGTACGATACATGAGTGCCCGTTGGCTCCCCAGCGTTGCTTGTTGTTGGCATATTATAGGCTTGTTCGTACGCGCTAGGTCCGGTTGCTGAAAGGTCGTTTGCCATATCATAGTTGGTTGGGATTGGTCTGCTGCTGTTTGCCTCAGTTACGCTATAAACAGATTTGTAAAATTTCATTGTAAAACAGTGACCACCAAAATATCTCAGCTAAACATATCCCCCTGGTTAGTTTCACATGTAGGAAATAATGTTTAAGTAACGATGCCTTAATTTTAATTGTAAAAAGCATTGACCTATTCAACACAACTACAGTAACTGTCGAATGTTTGTCATGTAAATTATTAAGCGTTTACATTTTTTTCAAAAGTAACCACGTGAGGTTCAAATGCGTATTCGCGTTTTATGGTGGTAAACGTAAAATAATTACCTGTGTGGTCTTTTGTCTTCGTTCTTTGCAACGTTGTTTGAAGAATATAAGTTCGACGGCTTGCAGCACGGCAGAGATTTATTTAGCTGTTTTCGATAAAAAAGTAGAATTACGGCGATTGCAACTAGCAGCAGAAGAATTCCTCCGACCAACCCACTAACGATCGCAATGCTGCTTTGTGCTTGTGCAGTATTTGGAAACGATTGATGTAAACTCGTAGTTGTGAGAAGAGGCGATGTAAAAAAACCATTAGCCCGCGTACTATTAAACAACGTTTTGGCAGTAGGCAAACGCGTAATACCAACGGAGGCAGCAGTAGCAAGAATTGATTGTGCACAAACAAATCCCCTTGCTGTTGAACAAGTGGCCTCTTTCAAATTAAGGCCTTTATTTTTTAACAAGATGTATTCACAGTTGTTAGCTTCATAGTTGCGACGGCCGTCTACCCAAAATTCGCCTTCTTTGTTGCATTTGTCTCGTATTCGTTGTCGAACGTTTGGAACATCAGCTATGGCAAGATGCCCAGTCTTTTTGCAATCTTGTTTCGCCTCCGTAAAGTTTTTCGCTTCCGTGCGGCATGTGTACACAAACATGGTACCATCGGGCTTTTTCATACACTAGCTTTAATGTTTAAAAAACTTAATAGCAGAAAAATGCACATTGATATTTACTATAAATTATTAGGTGTTAATTTCAAGTTTTCTTCATTTGATGTAGCCTATTTCACGATGCCTATGTCACCATATGTTCTTTGTTTCTGGCAAACACCTTTTATGAATATTTAACTTATTTCAACTGCTTTAACGCAACACCTCAATGTGCCTATGCTTTCAATGTTGTACAGCTAATAATCTCATTCATATCTCATTCGTTTGTGACATTGCTGGTAGGCTGAAATATGGTAAAATGCATGACTGACCTGTACAGGACCAATGTTGACCTGAAGTACTGGTATGGTTCTAACCTGCACCTGCTTATACAACACTAGCGCCTCACTTGCAATGATGGTGATCACGACGGGATTTACGTGTTTTTTATTGATTGTTTACGGTGAAAAAGCGTCATTTGTCAATCCTGCTGGTCGTCAACAATACGTCATGGGCCAGTGGTTTCCCAACATTTTTTGAAAGAGACTCAATCGTGTAAAAAAGCAAAATCTTGTTGCATTTTAATATGTTTAAAACTAAATACTTTGTTGGGTGTTTTTCATAGCTTTAGTACCAATCAGGTTTTAAACTTATTGATTTTTTTCACATCGTTTTTCAAAACAATAGCTGCTTTTTCCTAAACTTGCTTGGCAAATAACTGTATGGGTTGCAAACAAAAACAGCAAATATATTTTTACCTTATGATCAGCAATTAAATATACACTATAGGTAAAAGCAAGCTATAAAAAAATAACATTGCGCTTTTGGGTGTTAAATCATGAGACAGGAAACAGCACTTCAACGAAGTTTTTGCAACACTGATGTTGAAACTGTAAGCTATAGGCATTAACGTGCTGGCTTTTCTGTTCTTAATCGACGGAAATTCTTATCTTAGATAATCGAAAGCTTTTCTATGCATAGAAAATTGCATCTATTGTCACGACCAAGTTTGATTGTGTTTTAGTCACTGCTGGGACTTTCACCAGAGCCGTGGTAAATCCACACGTGATTTATGGACGGTGCCTATGGGCTACAATTTGTTAAGGTGCACTTAACTGACTTTTTTACCACGAAGCTCATTGATAAGGTAATACATAGGTACCAAATACACAATACACACACACACACACACACACACATATATATATATATATATATATATATATCTGCACTTTTTTGAATATATTTTACCTATAAATAATCTATTGCTGCCAGGCATAGTATCAAGTTTTTAGAGCTCTTTTGGCAAATATATTTTTATTTTTTGCGTTGTGACGTGTTTGCGTTTAATTCTTTTTTTACCCATTGTTTATCTTGCACTGTACTGTTGAAGACGACCTTTATATAACTTCGAAACGTCGGAATAAAAATACATTTGTCAATAGAGTTGATTTTTTACCGTGATATACGACAGTGCGTTTAAATTGCAACTTAAGTTTGTTTATTTTTACCTGCTTAAACGATAAAAGGTTTAAATGCGTTTTACTGCACTGAAATATCAATGCTACCCGCAAGTACAAGGTAACAGTTGTTTAATTTGCTGTACATGAGTTAGTGGTCGCAGATTCATCGGTAGTTTAAAGTTTACTGCATCATAACGTTTGGAACGCGAAAGTAGAATTGTAAGTGTCTCTTCTTTCACGCTCCTCCCTCTACAGCCTAATGGAAATTCCACGCACGGGTCCATCACAAATTCGCTTCTTTAAATGTGTGACAAACCCAGCTATTGGATATCTTAGCTTTTGACTTGGCATGACTGCAATCTCTTCACATGCCTGCTTGTTTGTGTGAAAGTCCAGTCTTAATTTCATGTATACAATTTCATGTACTAGCCTATAGTACTTTTCAATGGTAACTTGGGCAGCTTTCTTGACGGTCTTGGTCCGCACGGGACTCACCATGCAGATGTAGATTTTAAACCGCTTATTTTATAGTTTGCAAATGGGATCCGGAAGTACAAAATGGAATCCCACATTGTTTTGTTTCTATTTACGCAGAACATCGTATTGGTCGTCTTGCTTTTCTTTGTTTACCTTAACAGTTTCATATTTGCTGGATTGGGTTTGTGAGTCAAGTCCTAGTCTGTCGTATGAGGGCGAAACATATTTTGACGCATTGGCGTCGTTTGCAATGTCGGAATGCTGTTCTTTGTTTGAAGCAACAGTTTCGTATCCACTAGTTGGAGCATTTGTGTTAAATCCCAGTCTGTCGTACGAGGCATGACTGTCCATTGGTCCGTCGGCGTTACTTGTTGTTGCCACGTTGTAGGTTTGTTCGTAAGCGCTAGGTCCGGCTGCTGAAAGGTCGTTTGCCATCTCATAGTTGGCCGGGATCAGTCTGTTGCAGTTTGACGCTGGTACACTGAAAAGTAATTCATGTAAAAACGACCATCACTTGATTTAAAAAATGCTGAGGAAGTTTAAAATATTGAAGCATAATCTATAAAACGAATAAATATACAACTAACTAAGGAAACCAAATCATATACTCAATGTAGAACATGTTTAACTGGACCGTGTTACTTGTTTCAAAATTTGGTTGTTTTATTAAGTGTATATTAAATTCTCCAATTACAACCACCCGTCCTTATAAATGTATCATCCGCAAGCAACCTTTTAAATAAAACTTTGACTCAGTTCTGCCGAACCTGTAAGTTCCGTTGTCTTCATTATTTTCGACATTGTTCAAAGCACATGGGTTTGTCGACGTGCAGCACGGCAATGAATTATTTCGCCTTTTGCGAAACAACAGCAGAATTGCAACGATCACAATCAGTAGCACCAGAATTCCTCCAATTAGCCCACCAATAAGTGCGCTGTTGTTACGGTGGTTGTTTTGGGCTTGTGAGCTGGTTAACACCTGATTGGTTGTGTTAATACTAGAGGGTTTGGTGGTAAAAGTCGAATGTAATGTTGATGTTTCGAAAGCGGTCGCACTTCCGGGCGACACGCTCGTAGTTGTTGCTGTAGTTGAAAATTTTTTAATACTGGCACAAACGTACCCTTTCGATATCAAACATAGTTCATTACATTGATTGGTTCCTGGAACTTCAATATATGTGTACTGTCCAGCAAGTCCATTTCTACCAACGTTGTAAACCCACAATTCTTCAGAGTTGTCACAATGTGTTTTTAGTTTTGTTTTACTATTGTTGCAGTCTTCCAAAATGGTACCACTTTTACAAAAAACGTTCTCATCAAAACCTGTTGTTTTATTGTTGCATGCGTAATAGATTGGATCCACAGGCGAACCTTCTAAACACGTTTCCACTTTCATTTGGATGATGCAAAATTATTTTAACACTATAAATATCTGAACAAAAAAATTCATAAGCAATTCCTGTTGAAGTAATCACCTTTCATCCAGCTCTGTGGATGAGATTTGTTTGATTTTGACAATTTTTTAATTCCTTTAAATGCTTTTTTGATCTAAACGCAAACATTCAAAAACATCGAATAATATATTAAACACTTCCGTCTACAGAACCTATTTGAAATTCACGTGTAAATCCTGTATACGTAAATTTTTTTTTAAGTAACAATGGGAGTTTTCTTCTTTAATTACTGGCATCTGCCCAATAAAGTCTCTGTATTAGGATTTTAATACTAAGATCTAAAAATACATTTCTATTTTCGCACACAACACGTTTAAGCTGTTTTCCTACATAATTTTGATTCCTATCGCACTTGTAACATTGCTTTTAAAAATAACACAGCTTTACTCATGTCAAAGGTTGTAATGCTGTCTAGCCAAGTCTTGCTTTTCCTTTCGCACTAAATACCATTTTATTTTGTCGCAAAACACACAGTTTTACGGATCGCACACCGCATACATATTCGGACTTCTGCTATGTTATACATTCCTGCAAGTCCAAAATCTACTTGCAAATGCGGTACTGGATTTCGAACTGAAACTGCTGTTTAACACCACTAGCTTCTTAACAATGACAGTCGTCACGTAAGCGGGTATTCACGTGTTCTATCCCGTTGCTGTACACGGAAGGGCGTCATTTCTATACCCATATTGCCTGCAGATATTGCAGTCTTTATAACACCTAATATGGAAGTAGCCGTTTTTCATTCACTGGGCTATCGAAAACTTTCCAACTCATAGAAAGTAGCGTGCATTGTTACGGCCAATAATAATCTATTGTAATTTTTTGTTATGCTCGACTTTTGCTTAAGTAATTGTGTGACAACACCCGCGTGTTTCAGTTAAGGCTGCAGCTATATTTTTTATATTATCCATTAATGCGCCGTAATGTTTCACAAACTAGCGCTTCGCACAGCGCGTAACGATGTTTGTCTATTTGGTCATGCCTTTTTTCAACGCGTTTTTAGATGGTGTTTTTAACATAAAATGTTTCAGACAATTTTTCAAATTTTAAAAACAAAAAAACTATTATTTTATATCTAGAAGGTTTTATATCTAAGATCAAAAAAACCTATTAAGTCGTAGGGTTTCTGTCACAAAACTGATCAGAAAAATGTTACTTTTTTGTTGCAATGCCTTGACCAGTGTTTCTTGCTCTGTGGATAGTTACCTAGGGGCAATTTAACATCTTTTAGGGCAGGGATGGGGAACCTGCGGCCCGCTTGCCTTTTTAAAGTGGCCCGCGTCAACATTTTGTTAAAGTACAGCATAAAACCTAACATAAAAAATAAAATGTTTATGTACAAATATTTACTTGAAATGACTTCGACACTTCCACGTACAAAAATTGCCACACATTCAATCACTTGCTGTAGTTGTGACGTAGCAGTCACTCGATTGCCTCTCCTTGCAGTATTTGCCATGTGGTGTTAGTTTTAAATTGATTTTAGAGCTATAAAATATATTCGGTATAACGGAGCTAGGGTGTTCCAGAAGAATGGAAAAATGTTAGTCGAATTAAGTGATAAACCTGAAAGCCATGTTTGTTGCAAATAAGTAACAGCAAAGAAAAAAATCTGGAGCGATGAAATAAAAAAAATCCGGAGCGATGAAATATGAAACACTTGTGTGCTAAGGGCATTTTTACACGGAATTTGAAAATAAAAAAAATATTTGGCCCGCCCGAAAATGTTGTGCAATTCATGCGGCCCGCAGTACTAAGTAGGTTCCCCACCCTTGTTTTAGGGTAATTACATTGTTATTTTTAGTTTGGTGACAGCGTTAATTGTATCACTACTGACCTCATTGTTGTGAGGTTCAAGATGGTTACACAAAGTTTGCAGACCATGCCTCACCTTACGGTTAAAAACCAATTCTTGAAACATTTTTTCTCTCATACTTTTTGACACAACGCACCTTTGTTCAAAGAATTGCTTGTATTGCAGCTCACTATACACAGTGGAGAATTGCGGTAATTACATGAAGCCCTTAGTTTATCGACAAAGCATTCAAAAAGTAAACGATCAACCCTCTTCTTTGAAGTAAAAACGATTGCCAAGAACCTGATATGATTTTCTTCCTTAAAGCCAATGCTTTGTTTTGAACTCATCACAACTAATGTAGAATTATTTCCGGCTATTTACTGAGTCTTTGTGTACAACTGCATACGGATCTGCGGGTGCATCCCCTAGTACGCGAGTAATCGTAGTGTACGAAATGCTCTCATCTGGGACGACGAGGGTCGTGTAGGTGACCCCTGACCCCACATCCTTCGGTTCTGAACCCGGTGTTGGAGGGGGCGCTTCCTTAGGAGGTGGGGGAATAATCCTATTCGGCGCCGTATCTTGTTGTGGAATGTCCTGGTCAATAGTTTCATAGTGGCCTGGGGCTTCAGGCGCTGGAAAACCGGGAACCTTTGGTGCTATTTGATGTTGTGTGCGAAGATCTGGAGTCGTTGCCGTTGATCGGGCGTTTCCCGGTTCTGTGATGTAGCTGTACACCGAGTTGGCGCCAGAGCGTTCTTCTTGTACTCGAATGCTAAAAAGAACATGGAGACTTAGAATTTCAACATCGTCCCGTAGTGTGGTATGACACCTATGCAGAATGGGTAGTATCGCTAGCAAAATTTGTGTGTTTGGTGCTAGTTTTGTGACAGTGGCTTGATGATATATCATTGGTATTACGGTGTACGATCCACAAACAGACTCAGTTCGTTGGAATCATTTAATTACATCAGCCAATTATTTTTAAGCAAAATGGAGTGTGTAGGTAAAGTGACGTAGTTCTTGCAGGTATTTTTTCATGAAATGTTTTGTGCAAAAAGTGGTTACTCAGTTTGTTTGTCGAAATGACTTATTCTTAGTTTGATCAGTTTCGAAGGCCTTACTCATGAACCACGTAGTTGAACTAACAATACTATGACGCATTAGATGCGCTTACAATCGGTTGCCTCATTGCAAAGATTGGCCGAATATGCATAGAAGAAACCCAAAAATTCCTTACAGTCTGCCCAACTGCCTTCTCCTATCACTAATGTCACGAAGGGTCAGCATATGTCGTCATTGGCAACGCACTTTAAGTATGATTCTAGAACTCTTCATCCTATTTTGGGATTGGGCTTTTGGCGCAATATCTTTGTACGGTTTACTTGCAAAAATTCCACGAAATTAAGAAAACGCATGGTGTACGCACTTTGGAATGAAGTAATAGGTGACACAACTGTTTTCTATGTGTATGTGACATATTTGGGCTTGTGACATACTTATAAGGCATAAACGTAAGTAGAAATAATGAAGCAGCAGTTTTCGTGCGTTGAGGTTGTCATGTCACACCCATCAAGCAAACAAACGTGCGCAGAACGTTTTATTGAGCAACATTGCTCGTGACATATTTCGTCTTTGTCTTATCTGTGGTGCCACTTGCCAAACGAACAAGTTTCACCAATCAATATGATAATCCTATACTCAAACACGGCAATTTTAAATCCCATTTACAAAGCATTATGTGTGATTAGTTTATCCACAGATTTGTATTTTCGAACCTCCTAAATCAAAATCTCCCAAATGCCATTTCCATTGTACGCATGGGAACACTATTTTGCCCAGTACTACAGTACAGTAATAGTAAATGTAAACTCATTGTTTTCGAACCACCGCTTAACGTCACATTATAAACCGGATGCAATAGCACTTAAGTAGCCAGCCAGGTTTGTGCTATTATTTGTCACACTTAGCATTATTTGACCCCACACACGCGGTAATGAAGCTACAAGGCAGTGTGATTTTATGCTATACATCCGGCAGACTAATCTCGAGGAAGTGACGTACCTAAGTGGAACACGACTGTTGGATTTTATTTTATTTTGTGGTAGCTAAGGTTAATTTGCGTAAAATTGTCAAAAGCTTGAACCTTGACTTTGACAAGCATAAAATTACCATAATTTTGGAAACATTTTTTACCACGAGTAAATAAAGGGCACTATACTCAAATGATATATATTTTGTTCTATATGATCAGGTCCAATAACGTACTGGTTATTCCCTATTTAGCATCGAAACAGTTGCCATACTTGTGTACCATTACTATATTGTAGCATTACTGTAAGTATGATACAAGCTGTTGGAAAATTAGCAACGGCGAGTTAAGCACTGCGGTTTACCTGTAATATCCGTGATCTTCCTGTGGCACAACCGCTGGTTGGTCGGAGGGTGGATTCTTTGATCCTGCACAGCCGAGCATACACTTTTTGAAGTCGGCCTTGCTATACTTTTTAGTGTTCAGATGGCGCAGTCGAAAATGATAGAGTGCGACGAGCAGCAATAGCAGCAAAATGACCGCAAAAACTGCGCCAATGATAAGTCCGACGTTCAATTGGCTAGCAGCTGTCAGAGCTGGGACCGTGGTCAATAACGATGACGTGTTGCTCTTAGATGTCAACACTTGCGGTACTGTTGGAGTGGTAGTTGTTACTTGCGGCAATTCACAAACATATTTTCTGTTACTGTTACATGTGCTTGTAAACTGCTTATTGTTCTCCCTTGCCTTGAAAAGGGGACACTCATTTCCTTCGGTTTTTGTCAAGTCGTTCTTGGTGAACGCCACCCAGAACTCTTGATCGTTCTTGCAGCAATTATAAAGTTTGTTTCGGATTATATCTGTGTTGGCAAATGCAATTTGTCCGCCTTGTGACGTTTGGCAGGTCTGCAACGCCGTTTGGTAGTCAATTTCTGTGACGTTGAAGATGTATCGTATTCCGTTGAGTTCGCAATCCGTAGAGCATGCCATTTTCAGCAACTTTCAATTTCTGCAGCAGTGCAGCTTTTTATTTTAAAAACTTAATGCGGGTTGTACTATATAGGCTACGTCATACCTTTCCTTAACGAACAAATGTACTATCATTAATATTTTAACTTCAGTTTAGCCAAACGGATTATCAAAGCACTGCGCGTGTTGAATTAGCCTAACAGTATTGTCATCGAGTGGACAAATTTATCCAAATAATACACAAACACCTTGTAGATCGAATAATGCACAAACACCTTAACAGTGTGTACACTTGCAAGCTAGCAGCAAAACAAACAAATAATACCTTTCGTGAGAACTATACTTGTTGGTGTAATGCTTCTGCAGATTTGCAGAGTCGTACTTAATTGTAAATCTATATTTAAATTCTAATTAGTTATAACTTTTTAATCTGAAGCATGTCAAACTGCACCATGTAAGCAAACGAGATGGTGTTGCAAAATTCGTACATGTTAATTTAGTTTGATTTCCTCGAACAATCGTGTTTTTGTCCCTGGTAGAGCACAGCGGAAGCATTTTTACGACCTTACCCGCTTTCACGTATCCACCCAAAATAGCATCACAATTCTCCGGCCAATAGGCGAACGCACAAAAGTTTGACCCCTGAGAACTTTAAAAGGTTTTCCCAATTTGGTACAATGCGTGTGCGATAAATCATTCTTCCACGTACTGTCATGATTGTTAGTCACTTGTGACTCCCTAAGATTCATCTGTTTGGCTGCGTTTCAACCGATTTGTATATTGAGGCAATTGTAATGATATTTTTTAAAAACAAGGTCCAGTTGCGTGCTGACTATTAGTAGTAATAAGAACTTTTTGGCATGAATGTATCACAATCAAAATTTGGGTGCAAAACTATTTTTATGTAATTAACCCTATATGTACATCAGCTTGGTTGGCACCTCATTTTAATCAACCGTTCAGTCTTCAATGTCTTTCTTTTTCAACAGGGTATATCAACTGACGTCATATTTTACAAATTTAATCAATTACCTACACCGGAAGACAGGCTCCTTAACGAAGGGTATTGATGCTGAGAAAAAATGAAGTAAGTTGCCCTATTTAGTTCTTTGTCATTATGTGCCAACTTAGGCCATGTCCTTCAACACGTATGTTATACACCTGTTATATTTTATGCTAAATACCGTTTGAAAATGTGAAACCTTTACATGAACTTTCTGGGAAACCACATATTTTAGGCACATATAATAATGCCGCATCAAATGAATGGTATTTACGCATGTTGCTGTGTGGTGTTGCGTATGTGCTATCGTACGCAACAAAACAACATCGCTTTTGTTTGCTGCTTGCTAAACAACACAAATATTATTTGAAATGGCAAAACTGTTGCCTAATCGAATTGGAATACTGTGCTACGCATAACCTCTCAATAAAGAACTCACGAAGCAAACTATTAACTAATAGAAACTTATCATGTAGTGTATATGGAGATGAACAACCACATTTTACCTGTTGCCAAACGCACATAACATTTTCATCAACTGTACTTAAAACAAAAACGTACTATCAACTAAACTTTAGGACTCCTGTACCAACCCTAGCAAGCACATATTAAATATAGAGATGTAATATGTGTGTTCCCGATCCTTTCAACGGGTGACTCATCCGGGCTGCTACGTAGGCACCTAACAACGCTACGCCGTACGACTAAGCAACAACTATCTTCGTCTATACATGGATTTGCTTTCAAGTAGGCTTAGCAGGTGGCAGCACTTTGATAGTCTAGTGTTCTACTACTGGTTTAATTCACTCTTCAGCTGTCACCGTGCGCTTACGCGCCACATAAAACGTTTAACGCAACGTCACTCGACTAATTATGACGTAGCCGCTTGCTCGCTACGACTGCTTCCGCCACTGTGCACAACGCAGTATATCGAGTGTAGGGAAGCCACTTTGATAATTAATTGTAGGCAATTCGTCTACGTTTGTAGCTCGTTGCAGTATTTCTTCGGATCACGCGTACTGTGATGCAGGTGTACATTTATTTTTTGACGTGATTTTAAGTGAAAACAATAACTGTATTGTGCATTAAGGTATATGAAGACAACACTAAATTATTGTAAATTTAAACTAACGTGTCAAATGAAAATGATAACTTTAAACGAATTGGCTTTTACAGCGAAAATCACTTTCTTTATTAGTTTGACATCACCTACAGTTACTTCCTTATTACCCAAGTTGATTTGTAGGAGACCGCACCACGATGACCAGGTAACGTTAGTCTTTAAAAACGTCCGTAAAAAGCATCATATACCCTTTCACGTCATAAACTTGTATCACCTCACATTGCACCTTGGTTAACTTCAGCTCCGAAGCATGGATAATTTTCCAGGGGAAAAACCTTGCGATATCTGAATAACACAGATAGGAAGAAATTATGGGGTAACCACTGAAATGATAAAAGGTAGCCGTTGCTGCTTACTATAAGTAAAGTTAGTATAGTTGTTTATGTATACGTTTCCACTATTCAAGTTTTACGTGGAAAACACTTTGTGAAATGTTTCAAGCGCGTCTGAAAATTACAGGTATATCTTTAACTTACAATTTTCACGGAAAATAGCGGCATTGCTCAACTTGACCTACACTGATTTTTGTCACGCGACGTCCAATTGTTTCCTTATACCTTGTTGGCAGGTTGTATGTTGCTGCCAAAATAACACATGTATGATATTGTCTGCAGGTAAAGGGAAGATTTTAATGAGAGGAAATGTTTAAATGTGAGTCAAAAGTCGTATCGATAGAATAGAGAATGAAATTAAACAGAAGTGCAGTTTTGTTGCTCGCAGTTATTGTAAGAAAACCATGTAAGGTGTTCCCAATGCAACTAACACCTTCAAAAAATTTCGTACACAGAAAGAAAATAAAAACAATGAATCAAACGTTAAATCTTAAAACTAAAACGAAACTATACAACGCGATTACGCAGTCATAATGTGCGAGATCATGAAACGTTGTGTAACAATTGTTTCCCCTCATCTTGTAAATATACGTTGGCTGGAAAGAATTTGTTTACCAGGAAGGAAATTACGCATTATTCTGACTTTGAACACGTTTATGTGTTGGAAGAAGAGGGGTTCAGTTAGGTAGAATTATGAAGGAGGTGTTTTTGAGTTGGTTATCGTAACCATCGGAGGAACTATCATTCCAAATATGTCACTACCGTACGTAAATGGTTTAGTGACTAAACGATGTAGATAATTGGTTTGGCAATGATTTTTACACTCAGACGAAGTTGTTTTGTTGGCATGGTTTCCTTTGCGTGTTCCTGGGTTTCTCTTAAAGTACAAAAAACTCCAAAAAGGGAAATGATCAAACCAGTAACATAAAGACAAAGTATTTAAAAAACTACCGAGGATTTGAGGAACGGGTTACATCTTGCCGATATGCTATTAAACACATGTTACATATCAGGGTCACATTGTATGTACGATTCATTTTCAAACGAGGTACAAATTGTTTTGCAACATTAAAATTCGTAAAGCAAAAAAGTGGCCGAGAAAGACCTGTAGTTCTGCCTGCGATATCTGCCAATAACCCCTCCAGCATCAAGTTTTTCTACCGCACGGTGGCTGTGTTTATAACAGCCCTTAGCAGGAAGAACGGAATATCTGTGTGTTCTTCAATCCAAACTCTCCGAAAGTTGTTTTATACCTCGGAGTTGGACAAAGAGCTACAGCAGCGGTGGGGAACCTTTATGTTTATAAAGGCCACCAAACGGTTTACCGACACTCGTTTAGGCCGCACAGACTATTTCTCAGGCCAAGGACAGTGGTGTTCAAACTTTTTGATTTTACGGAATGGTCGTTTTGCTATTTCCTTGTAGAGTTGTAGGTTTCACGGTACAAGCTAAATAAAATTCCATATTACATTTCCACCTTTACTACAACATTCAGGATTTATTCAACCTAGAAACTCGCTTGTTTACAAATATCAATGATCTAAGAGCAGCTTGTGACATCACAGACGAGTTAAAGACATTCGATTATGCGCAAACATTGTTCTTTTGCAACACAATTAAGATTGTAGAACTTTGGGTTGTTCGTAGTTCTACAGAAACCGCTCTGTGTACCACTACAGCACCATTTGGCGCTAGTTTGAAAACCGCTGCACTAGAACTGATCAAATAGTAATAGGGAATAAAGATAAAAAAAACGTTTCTGTCTATTTTTAGCGCTTGGTGCAGCACGTTATATCAACATCCCAAAAAGTATTGTGACATTAAAGACCGCACTTAGTGCCCTAAAAGGCCGCATGCGGCCTTTAGGCCGCAGGTTCCCCACCCCTGAGCTACAGTATATGAAAAAAGGTGTGTGTTTCGCTTGTGCGGTGAGGCTCTACGTTTACTCAAAAGCTTGTTGTCAAGGTGATATAGAACGCATGACAACTTTGTTTGGCTTGTTGGGCGAAGAAGATACGTATTTGTCTTTAGTTACTGCAATACAGCTTCACAATATTGTTTTGGAAAAATTGCAGCTTGTCTCCACATACCGATATGTATGTCGATATCCTAAGGAATTTGCAGTCGCACAAATCCTTTAAATCGCACAAAGCTACCTCGACTTGCTGCCGGTTATACGAAGTGTTCACCAACATTCAAGTATTTCTGAAGTCTTGTCACCCAATGGGGTTAAATCTGTTCGAAGATGGGTATTTCGAAAAAGCAGAATTTTACTTCGAAACGGAACTTCCTGGATCACTTGACATCCATTCGTTAACTCTGACATACATCCTGTGATGGTTTGTCTATCGCTTTGTGCGATATTTTTAGCTAAACATGGTGGGTGCTAAAAACATCGTTTGAACTGTTACAGTTTCTTTTATGTTTTATAAAAGCTTTTACTGACCTTTCTTTTTTCAATGTACGTGACCTCTTAATCGCAGTACGTTGCGTATGTTTTGCTTTGTCCGCGAAGACAGCATACGTTTTCTTTAATCTCGCCTTCTTATAAGTTTGTTTTCAACATGAAAATGGTCATGGTATAATTTAAAAGTTTACTTATCATCATTTATGTTACTTACTTGTGTATTTCTCCTTTATTACAGTGTTTCAGAAACCTTTTTTTATCCCTTAAGTTCGACTTATGGTGGTAAATTTGTCAAAATTAGTTATATTTGTCTTCCGGCACTTAAAGGCTGATGACACCGTGCATTGAGCTTCATATATAAGTATTTCATGTTGCATACCTATTTGTTGTGACTCGAGTCTAGATTACATACAGAATACGTATGGAAATTCATTCAGATTTGTTACCCTATCTTATAAACCAGAAACACTTTAACAAAAAACACGTAGGCATTTGTTACTGTGGTGTTTTTTTGAGAGTAATTTTCTTGTTTTTCAACTTGATTCGTCACAACATCACACAAATTCAAAGTTTCAGCGCCACTGTTGTCGGGTCATGCACTTTCAATGCCTAAATATAACATAACGCGAAAAACGAAGAATGTTCTGTACCTCATGCTGGAAACCGTATTTGTATTGGACTTTGGCCAAGGGTGGAAAAGTTGTTGCGTACGTTAAGACGGATCAAATGCCTAGATTTAGACATCGGCAACGAGGAAGTAAGCTTTTTCAGCACTAGTGCTGAAATTAACATTTGTTTCGTTAGGGTTTGTGTAGAAACATATAGTCGAGCATAAATTGGGCCATTATTTGTCAGTCGTGCATGAAATGAATAGTTAGACTGAGTTGTCACCAGGCAGCACTACATGTAAGTAATATGTGCATATCGAGAGCAGTTTTTTTAATTTGTCTTGCGTTTTGTTTCACTCATGCTGGAGTGAAATGAAATATTTAGTAACGATCGCCAAAGAAATTATACTCTACTTGTTGTAAAATACATTTTTTTGCAAAAGTGGAAAATATACATAGGTTTGGAGAGCGTTTGAAAATGAACTGCAAGACTTGTACGTTACAAGACTACACGTACACTTTTGTTGATCAATTTTTGTCTTTTAAAAGGGCAAAAGAGTATTGCCTAAAGGATGGAAAAGTTCTCGCAAACTTGAATGAATCACTGTTGCCAAGAATTGCTGATTGCTGCTACGTTTACAATGACTTTTGGGTAGATCCAAGTTTAAAGGGCACAAACGGAACGTGCGCTACGATACGACCACGATTAAAAAAATTCCAAAATGCTTCCTGCGAAACTAATTACATGTTTATTTGCTCTACTCCGTCACGTCAAGTTCTGCCTATTTTCGGAACCGGCACAACAACTTTAGTCACTGACACAACGACGTCGTTTAACGTCCAGAACAATTTGATTAGCAGCTCGGTTGGTGGCGCTGTTGCTTGCCTAGTTCTGCTCGGAGTATTTTCGACATTTTGCTACTGGCTAGGCAGGCGACGAACTGAGCAGCGGTTTGCCCAGGCCGGCATAAAGCGCACTAACCTATACCGGAACAACTCAGCCAGTCTTCGAGAGATTGAAGAGCGTGTAGAAGCAAATTACCCCGGCCAGCAGGATCACCATTATTGTTAGTAAGTAGTGTTTTTCCCCACGGCGAACAGCAATTAAGCTAAAAAAATTACACTCCCGAAAAACACGAACGTAACCCAAGGGTACGCGGAACTGCCGGTTGCGAACTCATTTGGCAAAGGCAGATTAAAGTGAGGCCTTTAACTCGTTGTTTTATATCGACTGTTTAGATTTTCTACTTGATTTGCTTTTCCCATTAAATTCCATTTTAGTTATGCTTACTTGAAACTAATTACGCCTTTGCAGTGTCGACAACAACTTTCGGCAAAGCAATACCCGAAAATACGTGGATATTAGTGGGAATGATTCCTGCAAGGAAGCGGCCACCTCAGCATCAGCGTCCAAAACCAAACCTACCACGCTTACGTGAGTCACGTTTTCATGTTTCTAACCGAGGCATCTAAACATCTGAGTCATATTTGTTTTGAAATGTGCCCTGGGTTTTGTGTGTATGTTCAGGAAGTGATGTTGCAAGTTTTGTTACAGTGTTACTTCCAACAGGCAAGCTGTGGAAGGTGCAGATTCATATGTTGACATGAACAAAGACGACGTAACTTCATCACCTTACCTCGAACCAATGAAGACAAACACAGTCGACCTGGCTTCGACGGAATACGAAACTTTTTCCCATCCCTGATCAACAGGAGCGTTGTATTCGTAATTTCTAAAGTTCATACTTCGTTGTCAAAAAACAACAATACTACACACATTACTAATTATATGCGTTAAAAGTCTTTGAAGCAGGGGGAAGTTTACCTTCAAGAGGACAAATATAAGAAACAATAGTTTTGAATTTCTCAAGACATAAATATATTACATGATTCGGTTTTTTTTTTCTCTCCAAACGTACTTAACCTTGATCTAGCACAAGTTTCGTATTTTAAGAACCTTTTTGTGTGATTTAGATAAGCGAATACATAGGGATACATTCTCTCTCCGAAAGCTAATGAGAGGAAGCTAAACTAAGGGATAAAATGATGGGAGCCTCTGTTTTGCTGTACAATGCTCTTATATGCCGCGTAAACATAATAAACTGACTTGGTTTGTACAACGAGTTCAAACAGGATGGTTGATCTGGCAAATTTGTTGTGTTACCACCGCCCAGCAGTGGGTGTAAACGGAAAACGCATGCGCACTCCTACGTGAAACTGGTCTTAAAAACACAATGGGCTCAAAATGAACCGTTTATGTGCATATAACAATTACGGTAATTAACATATATATGACTGTAGTCTCTTACGTTAGGCATCAAGGTAACGGGCATGTTAAAAATGGGAAAGTATGGCTTTAATTAATTATCGCTAAATGCTGGGATTTTGTTTCAGTATCGGGTTTTAAACATTGAGTTAGGCGAAATACTGAGCAGCTATTTACTGAGATTACCAGATGTCTAGTGACAGAAATTATTACGTTGGCGACCGTCGTCAAACAGCTAGGCAAAATCCAAGTAGGACTGCATATGAGACATACGAAAATCCACAAACTGTTCAACCTGCACCTGATGTATGTTCGAGAAATTTGCCAGAAAAAGGTAAATTATCTGTTTGCTTGCTGCTCGACATGTTTACTTGTATTTCCACGTGTGTTTCAGGATCTTCAAATGAAATAAAACGGAAGAAAATGAACTGTCAAACTGTTTTCAATATTTTTGCCTCCATCATGTTGACATTGTGTGCAATAAGCATCCTTCTCATCTACACGGTACAGTATAACTTTTCATGATACATGACTCAACACAACTTTTAAGCTTCTTACGATTGCCAACAAAAAAAACAAAAATGGTTGTGTGGCACTCTTATGCAAGTGTTTTGGGTTTGTGTTTTATTTCTCGACTCACCGCTTGTTTCGCTGCGTACTTTTTGTCATTCTAATTTCGTAAGCGGAAACTATTGGATCATAATCACAGTCCTAAACTTTTTCGCAAATATTTTTACACCCTTTCAAAAAAATATTGGAGTGAATTATTGTTCGCCAATTTCTGATCTACTGCAATCCAAATCAAATAGATTACATATAAGGTATTTTGTGTTTTTTTACCTATAAACGTGCATTACACATTTAGACCCAAAAAAAGTTTATCACACAAAATAAACTTTTTTTTTGTTTTGAAAATATATACGACTATCGACTGAAATATTTGCATGTGTTTTTATGATGCTTTTTAGAAACCAACTGGTGTTTCATCCACACCCGAAGAACAGGGTGGAACACCTGGTAAATAAGAGTTATGTTTCCTTGTTGAACTGTTAATTGCGAAATGCCTTTACTTTATTGCAGAGACACGATTTAAATCCTGCCAAGAATTGCTTACAAATGGTTTTGCATCATCGGGGGTGTATGAAATTGCACAAAAAGCTTATGGAGTGAAAACATTTCAGGTTGAACTTTAGTAAACAAAACACAATAGCCTAGTTGAAATAAATTAACCTGCGTAGGTCACATCGACATTTCTGTTGAGATTTAAAAAAATACTTTTGGTGAATTTTGTCAAGGTATACTGCGATATGACAACTAATGGTGGTGGATGGACATTAGTTGCTTCTATCCATCGCAGTGAAGACGATTCTAAGTGTTCTAACAACGACAAATGGTCATATTATCCTTACAGCAGTTACAGACGTTCCAATGGAATAGGTAATTCCTACACCACTTAACTATACCACTCTCACTTAACACGAAAAAATATTACTGATGCCAGGCTCTCCGTCATGGTCGGACGAAAACTTGATGGGCAGCGTTTATAATGCAACTTCCGATGACTATAAAAATCCAGGATATTTTGCTATTAAAGTAAGTCTTATAAGGTGGGATAGTAACTATGACGGAAGAGCCAATCACATGCAAATCAGGGAGTACTTTACCACTTGTTTTGTCGACAGAGTTCTGATGTTATGTTGTCCCATGTGCCCAATAACGCAGACATTACCGAGCTTGATTCTAAGTCGTTTTTGAAGTATTTTACTGAGAATAATTTCCTCGTCAACTATGGATCCTCTTTAAGAAACCTTTACAGTGATTATGTACCGCTCAACAGCCTGGACATTCTTGGTATGCACTGGCAAATTACATCAGCCAAGTAAAATACCTCACATGTATCAATCTGTTAAAATTAGTTATTTTGATAATATGTAACGTTAAATCAATGGCTATAAGTTGTTTATCATAAACACTGACAAGAGGGAAATAACTAAGCGTGTGCGTTTCTTTTCCTTTGTTTAAAGGGATGATAGACAACCTTCGGCCATAGTTCAGACTTTGTTTTACGTGAAACGTAAGCCTTGTGCGGAAACACCACATGCCGTGTATGCTACATGAGACTTAATATGCCATATGAAACTGTGCAGGATTGGATTTCAAAGTGGTCGCCCAAATGAAAACGCAAATCGATGTTGCTTCGATTATTACTGGATGGTACAACTACATATATGATACTGGTACATCCGGGACTTCCATAAATGACGGAGGCAGAAACATGTTTGACGTGGGGAACCAAGTTAGTCATTTTTTTGTTACGATGAAGCGAATCCAATGAAATTTGGGGTGTGATGTATGGATGAGACAAGAAAAAAGACAAACCCATTACAGTAAACTGAGATCAAAGTGAAACATCACACGGTTCACATCTAAATCAGAGTTAATTGACATTAACACAAACCGATTTCTTTATTTTGTACTATTTTAGGTTTACTTCCGTCTTAACAATGAGCCATATACTCAGCTGCAGTACGGAAAGGCATACACGTAAGATTTTGTCGCATAAAAAATCCCCTGCAGATACGTTTTTAAATCATCCTTTTCAAGCTCTTGTGGATTAATGTTTGTTGACGTACTGTACATAATGGCATACGCAATCTGAAATTGCAGTGATTCGAAGACATATCACATAAGCAGCGCTGCCAACTACCCCTTCATCGCATTGGCTTCTGTTACTAATTTTGACGGATATCCCAACAAGTTTACTATGAAGGTATGGTAGTTCGACTGCTTTTTTACAAATGCTTTAATTCAGGAAAAAATACACACACCAATCACTAAGTCACAAAATTGATGATAGGCTACAACTTCACAATACGGGGGTAACTCTGAATAGCTGTGTTAGAGAAATATATCAGGACTAACACATGTACGCCCAGTTTAAACATATTTTTGCGCCAATTTCAGGTTGTTTCCAACACTAGTACAGGTGGTATTTTAAGATACGATTGGATTCATCAGACGCGCAACGGCGTCTATGTGGAAGGAATAATGTTTCACAGTTACAATTCTCCTGGAAAACCTTCTGTAACTTCGGTTATGTTTTGGGTTCGGAGCTATGAAGTAAGGAATGGTATTATTCTTTGAAGAAACATCTTTAAAACCAATAATACGAATAAACATCTGTAAATTGTTCTGTCGTTTAAGCAATAAGATAGTATTATCACTTTAAAGTCCGGTTTGGGGTGATTTTTTAATCTTTTGCCACCAGAAGTGGGGATCTTCCTACAGTTCCACATCATACCCGAGTACATATCCATTGTCCTCAACTAACCTTACATACGAGTTTTCTCTTACTGGGTCAATCAGAAACATCATGATGGGTTACATGCTGTTAAGCAGGTAGTTTTGAGGATGCTAAAAAAGTCCATGTACCTTATAAACGTGCTTCTTAAGGTACTTTTAGGACTCTTACAGACATGTTCTTACAGACAAAGACAACCTATTAACTTTGTGTTTTTAGGAATGACTCCAGTTATGTGGCTAGAAGCGAAGTACAAACTTTACTGTACAAGATCGTTGACTTGTTAGGTACGTATAGCAACGATTTCATACGATTTTTCTTTATAATAGTTTTACGGTACCGTGAAATTACATCATGTAGAAAGGATGTTTGCAATAGGTTTAAGAGTTATTTAAAATTTTGTCATTTCAATTTTCTCGATTTGACATTCGTAGGGAAAACACTATTTCGTGTTCTTTGTTTAAGAACTTTGCAGGCTTTGCAGAACCTAGTTTTTACCAAAGTCCTGGTTTATTATTTCTGCAGGAATGAGAGGTGCAACTAATTGACTTCCGACATTTGCACAGACACACCCCAAATAATCCTGTTACCCAAAGTGTGTTTAAAATCGTTTTGAAACCTTTTTTTAGATTTGCCGGAAAACAGCATTGTTAAGTTGAACCCTCCACAGCCACAAGTGGCAACATTGGTGAAATTTGTTAAAGGGTCAATATCTTACACTGGCAATAACGTTACTGCAGGATATCTGCAATTTGGAGCCTATGATCATTTCGGTTATCCGTATGCATTGTGTCCTGGAGTTAGGTTTGTTGCATTATTGGTATTGGCTATTAAATTTATTGCTTATTGCATACTTTTGGTGACAAATAAGATCAACAGACAGTTGCAACGTTAGAATGCACACTCGCATTTTGCATCAAATCATTGATTTCAAGATGGAAAATTTTGAAAAGTGTTCTTGTATTTAGCCTGCAAAGTGTGCCGGGAACAACGGCAGTTTTTTACTGTGTGCCCCTTATTAACAAAATTGAAAAACGTTGATATCCGTTTTTGTATGTTCAGAGTGAACGAAGGAGCAGACCCTTCTCAATTTTGCATCGGGTCTGCTGATACGTCATCATATCACCGTGATAGGTGTGGGGATTTTTCAGGTAAGCATTATTTGGCAGTTGGTATTTGCAGTATGGACCCATGTTTATAAAGAAAACAAAACGGTTCTAAAACAAAACCGTTATGTATTTTCAGCTTGGGAAACATTGCGTGATCACGTGTTTCTGAACAGATCTGTGTCAAACAACAGAAAATTCCTTAACGACCTTCACTCCACTATTCTCATCTTTATACGCTAGCTTGTTGAAATAGTTAATTATGGTTAAAAATGAAACACAACCGAATATATTAAAAAAATGCAACAGTCTCAATTTCTGCTGCGCTGTGAATGACACCCACCTGAACCTTTTTAAGAATTTCATTAATGCTGTTAGCATATTTTTTTCGTTTGTAGCTCGTTTCATTTGTCAATGCTTTTTATAGTATGTCGTCACAGCTATTGGACGTTTGTAATAACTTACTAGTTTTTCATTATGTGGCAAAAATATTTCACGTGTCAGTCGCTGTACATTTCTTGTCGATTTAATTTGTACAACACGTTTTTTTTTCGTTATCTGTTCATGTTATTTGGAAAAAATGTCGCACTTGTGTTTTAACACTTACGTTCACCTTTAAATGTATCTCTTATATGTTATATTTTGAAGTCACTTACATCTTTTCTTTGTTTTCACCTAATCCCTTTTATTTCCACTCAATGCTGTTTTTCATTTGGTTTAGTTTTCTAGCGGCACGCTTTATTACACTGTCTTTTTTTTCGCCGCATTTTCCGCATCGTTGATCGGCGCTCCCGGATGTGCCCGTTAACCTTGTAAAATTGTGTAAGCCGGTGATTGAGCCGAGTTCCGTTTCGCACGTAAAGAATGAGGCAGTCATCTTCTGGGCGTATAGTGATCGGTCTTTTTTAGTGCCTTCGTTTTATGTGTCTTATGTGTCGTGGTTGGTTTTGTGTACTGGAATTATAGTAAACCTTTCGAAGTATTGTGAGCCGTTATTGCAGGGTTCTGGATCATTTACAGAATTGGGGAGATAGTCTCGGGGAATAGATCAAATTGGCAGGGCTTTGGGGGGCAAAGGTAATATCGCCAGCCGAAATTGCTAGACCCAATTCTGGGGCTGTCAAAACAAATCGGTAACAAATTGGCGAGCACGCCGGGACCTTGCCACGACGACCCGCTGGTTTCGCTAGGAAGGCTGTTTTTTATTGTATTTTATTAAGTTAACTTTTTATTCTATTTTTGTTATGTTTGTTATGTATTTTAACGTCATGATGAAACCTCCAACACTAAGGCCTGGAGACGACCTAGCCCAGTATTTTATCGTCTTCGGGTCCTACTGCTCCAGCGTTACGGTCCCTGATCAAGTGAAGCGGCATTTGTTGCTTTGGGCCATAGATAATGAACTAAAATGTGCCCTGCAAGACAAGGACAGCCACCTGTATGAAGGTGCAAGGAACGCGCTTTGCGCCACAAGGACAGTGGGCAACATGGTCAACGCTGCAGAGATGAACTGCTTGGGCGCGTGCAACTGTCCAGTGAATTTAGTCGCGAGTTTGTTTGCGCACTGTTGTTTTAGGGGACATCGCCTTCCGCAATGGTTCCGATGCCGCGTTGAGGAACGACATGTTGTATGTGACGTTATTGCGAGGTTTACACAACCGTCGCTTGGTTAACTCAATTCCATCTCTCATCAAATACTCGCGCGATTTCGCGTGCGGCTCAAAGGGTTATTGACCACACCAGCTCTCCTGTTATTGAAGTAGCTGCGGTGGAATCAAAGACTCCGGATATTGGAACGATTCTTAAAAAGCTTGAAGCTATGGAAATCCGGACCTTGCAGAGAACTGACGAACTGACGAGGACCATCTGCACAATGGAAGCAGAAACGACGACCCTAAAGAGGACGAACGAACAATTACGGTATACCGTACTGTATACAGTCCAGTACCTTCGGGTGAACGCAGATGCTTTGAATGCGACAGACCCGGTCACTTAAAACGTGAATGTCCATTTCTAGGTATGCGGACCTCACGCGAAGTAAACGGCAGAGAACGACACCATCTCGGGCCTGGAAAGCAGCAGATTCGGTCAGTCGACGTGAACTCGCGTTCGTGTTTAGCCTCGGCTCCTGCGCGATTCGTGAGTTTATTGATAAACGACAAATATGCATGTGCTCTGGTAGTATCGGTTCCAGTGTCACTATAATTAGCCAAGAAAATGGAAAGGGGGCTAATGGAGCTGAAGTGTCGGTCGAATTCAGTGTAAAACTAATGATTAAAGTCGGTGCTCTTCTCGCAGAAACAGATGTTTACGTCGTAAAGGACCTAAAGCACGACGTCATATTAGGTTTGGATGATGTCATCAATATAGGATATGCTATCATTCAAATACCTAATCCCCCGGCGAAGCAAAGGTGCCTTTGCTCAGTTCACCTATGACAGACCTGAGCGCGGCTGATGTTTGCCTTAAAGAGGATATTGAAGTTCCCCCTTTTACCGAGGTACGTGTGTCCGGTCGCTTTGTTATGACCGGTCTCTTGACCTTAAAAGATCGTTTCCCGTGTTTTTAGAAAGATTGTCTGGGTTTACCGAAAAGTATGGCCTGATGAGAGCTGCAAGTTTAGGTACAGTCGCAGGAGACAGTACCACGGTGCTCGAGAAGTGCCAGTGAACTTTTCACTTCTAAGGAGCATCTGATAACTTCTCCAATCTTGCGATATCCTGACTTCAGAAAACCGTTCATCATTGACACAGACGCCTCGGATACAGCTGTGGGATGTGTGATCTCACAGGAGACAGACGGTAAGGAGTCTGTAGTTGCGTATGGCAGCCGAACTGTTAATCGCGCTGAACGAAATTATTCGACGACTCGTATAGACTAAGGCTAGATCCACACAGGATTTCTCGCGAGCTTAGCGTACGCCCAAGAGCTGCCCCGCTGGCGCAGTGACGTCCACACAGACATAAATTTGAGCTCGCGCGCTGGCGCTCCGGCTCACACAGCCGCATTTTCACTGGGAACTCTTTTACATGTGCTTTTCACATGGTTAATGTTTGGCTGTACCATATCGGTTAATATAGATAAAGGTTATTCTTTCTATCCTTATGATTTATTGTGATTTGAATTTAGTTCTGTCTGGTATACTTATAACAGTGATTAAGGAAGTTTCCTTTGGCAAAATCAACATGTGTTTTGCTGCCAATAAACATAGTTCAAAAATGCTCCAATTTGTTTTATTTGCAAGAGTTATAAACCATGACATCATGAAATAAGCAAACTTGGTAGTTCCAAATAAATGTGTTGCAAAAAGGTTAAATGCAGTTTTAACAAACCAAACTTGCTAAAAAGTTAATTCACCTAAACATAAACCACACAAACATGTTGAACTAAAAACAATTATATAATCAGTCTTCTTCTGCTTCGTAAACCATTTACAATATTTCTTTCCATCAAATCTTTCTAGGGAAAAGGCCAGTGTGGCACCATCTGATCAGTTGTATCTGAAAACAAACAGATGAGTAAACATTTGTGTATCTGTTTGTAAATGTGTATATTGGCAAAAATTATACTTTTACAATTAAAAAATACCTTCATATGCAGTGTTTCCAAGATAGGTAACACAATGTTTTACAGCATCAGCCAGTTTTTAGAGTGATGACCTAGCCTGAACCTCTTTTTTACTGGAGTTTCATGCTTTCCTGTTAAAAGTATTTTGTAAAGTTTTTAGAAATAAAAGAAACCAATGTTTGCTATCCTTTTTCCGTTTATATTTTTTAAACTCCTAAATACAACCTTGGCTGTGTTTACATTTTTACCTGCACATATGCAAGGCAATGTCAGTTTTATAATTATATTCCTACAAGTTTCCAAAATGCATAACCAAACTTACCACATATATTACCTTTCAAAATCATTTTTAACCATGTCTTGCGGGTAGGCTTGAACACATACAACATAATTTAACAATTCCTGATTGCTGTAAATTGACAAAACCATGCTGAATAGTGGATAAGTCTTATTTTGCTGAACTGTAAGGCTACTTCAGAACTAGGAAATGGTTTCGTGGGAGCACCAAAACGAATACGAACTAGAGCAGCGGGATACGAAAAACTCATTAAACACGAACAAAGGCTATCAGGAAAGTTAACGGGTGCGTGCCCCCACGAGCAACTGTGCACAATTGATGTGCGATGGTTGATGTTCAAGTGCCTGCCATCATTGCAATAGAGGACATTCAAATTGGCATTTCGGTTTTCTTGACTTAAAAAAATAGAACTATATATATATTTCCTGCCCTAAAATCACTATACATTACACACATGATATACATTTCGCCCAGCAAGTAAAGTTCCTGAACATCAGAAGTTCACAATTCAAAACTGCGCTGGCTTGCCGGCGTGAGCTAAATCAAATTTATTTAGCCAGCGCTCGCGCGCTCGGCAAAACGCGAGCGTGGTTTCAAGCTCCGCGCCACCTTGTGGGCGAAATCTCACGCTTAGCAGCCGAGTCGAAAGCGTACGCTCGCGCGCCGGCGTTTTACGCTGGCTATAAAAGAACAAACCAACTATGCGCCGGCGCGCGAGCGTGTGTGTGGATCTAGCCTTACTCGCCGTAGTGTTCGCAACCAAGCTATATCGTTGCTACCTGCTTGGCAAAAGATTTCGTTAAGGTGGCTATGGTGGTCCAGGGAACTGTATGGTCAGTGCGCCCGGTAAGTCGAGCACTTGTCGTCTTACGATTTTGTCATTTCTCACTGACCAGGTGATAAGCACCGCAATGCGAGTGCTTTGTGGCGACTAAACCTGGAGGAAGAGGGTTTTCCATACACGCTGGTCCAAAACAATTCGGATCACACAACAGAATAGGTCAACGTTGTCAATTTCCGTGCGAATCGTGTACAGCTGTGACAAAATGCAAGTGGAGCAGGCATCAGACAATGATTTGATGGAAGTGATTGACTGGCTTAAACGAGGCTGCCCCGTAAAACGAAAATCTTCGACAATTATACATTTTTAGGCTCGTTTTTCTGGGTTATATTTGAAAGAGGCTATCTTTTGAGCAGCTATAGGTACGAGTTCTTGGAAAACTTGAGTCGAGAGATGGATGTCTGAAAAGTTTGAAGTTACCATCCAGTTGCCACAGTCGGTCATCTTGTCACAATACACTCCCAGAGCCTTGTAAATATCACCACGAAAAGGATAAACGGTAAAATCTCCGCAGGTGTTTGTTTGTTTTCGAACGTCCTGACAGCTCGGAGGGTTAAATCCAAATGTTTTATTCAAATTTTTTCCAACACGGCAGAGATGCAAATATATTTAGGAGATATTTAAAACCTTTAAGGAAGAACCTTTACTTTTGCATGTAGTTTGTAAAGATGTCAATTGCTCCAGAATGGGCCGTATCTAGTGAATTGTTTATATCTAATTTTCAAGAAAGTAATTTTGCAATGAAATTGGTATTTTAGTCCCACCTATAGTATGATTCATTTGAGTGTGATAAAACAGTACGCCTCGTTTCCACCTGCTATACTTGTTTGCGTTCGCAACATTGTGGTTTAAACGTAAATCCTAAACGCCGACATTTTGTGCTCAGAAACTGCTTAACACCCAAACCAAAATGACGAACCATAAGGGTGACGTTAATTTAATAATGACAAGGGGGAAAATAACTGACAGTTGATTACATAACTATTATAGGCCCAAAGTTACTGCAACATTGCAAGCTACCGGTAAATTTGCAGCATCATATTCAGTATCAACTGTAAAACTCGAAACAAATATAGTCTTACCGGAAAAAAATACTGGCTACGTAAAAGATACGTTGTCGTTTCACATAGCTGCACAGAAACGTTTACAGCAGATTTTGAACACGTGCTTTACTGTTCAGAAATGTACGAAGATGTTTGACGACAAACAACAGTGCACACTATTGCCAATGTTGTTATATTGCTAACACCTTTAGTAATAGATAGCGGCCATAGTTTGTACAACATTAAGTCATCCAAATAAAGCAAAGATTATTAGCATGAAACATAACAGATGTACAGTGGTGATGTAACAATAGGAGTTTTGCACATCCGCAAAGCATTTTTCACTCAGATATTTATTACAACACTCTGCGGATTTTCATTTCAGTTCGCCGCAATGAATGCTTTGATATCCAATTTATTCCTTTCCAGTAATTGTCCGGCGTATTTAGGTATAATCCATTCAAGTTACAGCGGTAACAAACTTTCCCATTTCCGTACCACCATCCTCCATTATGGGTCTCGGCACAGTTATCACTATAACGACCATCATTGTCCTTATCGCTTGTTGAAAATGGTTTTCCATTGTGATATGCAAGAGCATCACCTACAAAATTCTCAGTAAAAGCTTGCCGTTATTTAAGAATGGAACCGACTCACCTGCGGTTCCACTGTATCCACTTATGTTCAGCTTGTAATTGGACTCTTCTCCGCCAATTCTAAAGTGTCTGCAAAATAAACTTTGTTGGCAATCTTTGAACGCATGATGATATTTATCTTAACAAACACTTTCTAAAATTAGATCTTGAAACCTAGCTTGACACCAACCCCCACAATATTAGCCCTGCCCTCAACTGACCTGTACTTCGCGTATACTGTCACGTTGTTATAATCAGTCATATCAATGCGAAGTTCATAGTTTGTAAATAACGTAAGACTGTGGAGATTTTCCAGTCCTGAAAATACAAATCGATAACACTTTTACCGAAATTCAAATACACATGTTTTTCTGCTGAGCTGTGGGTATAACGTATGCGTTATACCCATCGAATAGTTTCTTGATAAAACGCCAAAACCATTGTTGTAAAATGCCCAACCCTGCTGAAAAGTGACAGAGTTGTCAATACGTTTTTGTATGCAAATTTTTCAAGACCTACAGATGATGCGAAATAGTCATAACTTATATACCAAATGATTATGAAAAACTACAAACAAACGCCACTGTTTCTTTAATTATTTGATGTCAATACTTGTTACACAAAGTTAGCAATTTTCGGTCTGTCCCATTGAAGCGCCTCATTAGAAAAAAAAAACCCAAGGTATGCGAAACGTCCTTAATTGCCTACCTAACCAGAAGTTTTCCGACAAATCTCCAAAGCCTGTTTTGTACCAAGACCAGGTTTTTCGAAAGTTCACTGAATTGTCGACGCGCCTTTGTATGACCTACAACAAAAAACAAATCTTGTTGCATTTCCATGTTAAAAATTTCGTTTCCCGAAAATCCATGTTTTTAAATATTTGAACTTTTCCCTCCTAAAATCTGTTTTATGCGCGGTTATTGAACACAATCTTTGGGAACTAGGTTTTCCCCATAGTACCTATATTAGATATTACCACATATAAACTTGTTGACATAAACGCATGTTTGTGCAAACTGTCAGCTAGTACTTGACACAAATCCAATCCGTAGGACCTTCGGAATTTCAAATTCCATTTTGGCGTATTTCAATTTCATGGACTGCTATAGCTGCAATCGGTTTAAAGAGTTGTAGCTAAAGCCAAGAGAAGCACGCGCTGGTAATCAAGTACCAATTTATTACGTGTGGAGTAACGATTCGTACAAGTTCTTGGAAAACTTGAATCGGGAGACGGATGTCTAAAAGGTTTAAATTACCATCCAGTTGCCACCGTCGGTCATCTGGTCACAATACACTCCCAAAATCTTGTTAACATTATCGTGAAAAGGATAAATCGTAAAAACTCCGCTGGTGTTTGTTTGTTTTCGAACGTCCTGGCAGCTCGTAGGGAACTCATGAGCTAAATACAAATAGTTCTTTTAAGTTCTTTTAAACACGGTAGAGATGCAAATATATTTAGGAGATATTTAAAACCTTAAGGAAAAACCTATACTTTTGCATGTGATTTGTAAAGAATTCATTTGTTCAGTCATGGGCAGGAAAGTCAAAATAAGGTCCCTTCTAATGTCTTTATTTGCTTATTGTCATTTTATTTTATTGTACATATAGGAGAAGTATTTTTTTTCAATGTTTAAGGAATGATTTTGTCAAAAAATGTGTCAAATTGTGTCAAACATTGCTATAGTAAAACGCAATTCTATCCTGATATTTTATGTTTCTGCATAAATATCTAATTCGCTTTACCAAGGTATCCCTGAGTCAAGTTTTGAGTACATGAATTCAATTGTTACAGGGAAATGATGTTCTTTTTAACATTTTTTAAAATATTTAAAGCGGGATCATAAACTCACATGAGTAGTTGCAGGAACATGGTTCAGCATTTGGTTGGTGGCTTGTTGCTATGCCAAGACTCTGGGTTGCAGATGCAATCTGAATTCCATATGGGGTTGAGGTGGCACCTTTAGTTTGACTCGTAGAAGATGAAGTAGGGCTCATTTCATTAGATTCAAATTTGACGTGTGACGAAGCTCGGTCATCGGATTTCTACGACAATATACAGTCTTTTCTACAAATACAGTTTTACAGTTAAAAAAGTTATGGGTAGTATTTCGATTACCGTGTTGTATGTAGACGTATTCTCATATATGAGAAACAGGGCAGTGGTGATCAGAAATAAAGCGATAAGAGCAAAAACACATAAGACCACTTGCAATGCCGACTTCATTCCCCAATCCTTTCGAGTTTCTGGAAAAGTCAATGAAAATTGAATAACGTTTGATACATGGAAGTAATTAAGAGTTGATGTACTGTTCGAATTGCAAACATTTTCTGCGTTATTCGTAACAAAATTCACTACAACAGTTTTCTGCTTTATTATGTCCTATACTTAAACAACGGACCAAATGTGGAATAAGCGACATTACCTTTCCACGCAACACCAAATAGAAGTTTATTTTTTATAAAAGACATAAAACACAATATGAAACTTGCTAAGAAACGGAAAGAAACCTGCATATATAAGTGAAGAACTTACTGCAACGTAATGTCCGAAAGGTTGTTGGAGTTTCTACAAGCTGGTCTCCAAATCTTGTTTCATCCATCGACATATCAACTTTTATCAAGTTTGTTGTTGCAGGCAACCAGAGTTAAACAAACCTATGATCCAAAAAGCCTTCAGTAGAGAAACCTGGTTGTAAGCAAAGTACTTGAAACTACGTTCGGCGTGAAGCTTTGAACAAACAAGATTGGAGCAAGAAATAGAGTTATACATACGTAGATTACTTCCTTGGTGACTCAGCGGTGGACTTCTTTTTTTCTACGAAATGTTGTGTACCGAAAAGATTTTGCTGACCACAAATTACGTTAGAACAAGAATGTCGATTTCAGGATTCTTATCATTTTATTGCTTACCAATATAATTGTGTAAAATGCATATACAATACTGCGGCACACAGTCCAGTACAGCAGACATAAACAACTTGTTTAAATCTTAATTGCTGTGTTGTTTATGCATTTTACACAATTCTATTGGTAAGCAATTTTTCTTGTTTTATTGTCATACTGTTTACTGCTTTTATTTATTTTAGCGTGTTTGTTTTAGCACTCATTTTTATATCGATTTGTATTTTGATTTCCAGGAACTGTCAATGCCGCAAAGACGAAATATATATTCCTTTAATAGAACCGACTGATTCTGTTTCACCAAGAATTTTATCGTCCATTGGTTTTACGGTATTGTAGTTGGCAAACAGTAATCGTCATTGTAAGACATGCTGTTGATAAGTTGTCGTTTTGATCACTTACTTGGACATTGGATCACCATGCACGACAACGATCATTCATGAGAATTGTTGAAACGGGATCCCTAATCGCTATTCTACGAAAATGCTTTAAAATGAATGATGTGCTTCTACCTAAACTTTTATTCGCACCTAATACGAGTTGAGTGGTCAGAGGTTATTAAAGATAAACCGTCTTTTGACTATGTCTCATTGCTGCCTCGCAATGTAAGGCTTCCAAATTATTCCAGGCCAAATAAACAACAACTGGATACGGAAACATGAATTTACCTTGACCTTTCTAAAGCGAAACTACGCAACTTAGCCAAATAGCTCGTAAAGACTTCCATACAAGAAACAACCTCTACCGCTGGCCCAACGCAAGGCACTGCAAGAGTTAAGAGAGCTATTTATTAAACAAGACATAGTAATATGCAAAACCGACAAAGATGACAAATTGTGTTACTGGACTTCAAAGACTATGACTACATGATGAAAAAACAGCTGACAAATTTTAATTTTGATTGCCATAGCTAGTCTGAAATTCGATGTGAAAATATTTTCATCTATTTATACACAGCAGGTGGGCAATCTGGTACCAGGGGCGGCTCGTGCGAAGGAGCTGCGGAGCTGCAGCACCCCTAGATAATATTCCTACCATAATATTACACATAATTTTCATTATAGCCTACTTATTTTTTTATTCTTTAGCAATATATAATAAACATCATTTCCGCCTCGATCGGCACTTTATTAGTAAAATTTTTTAGGCATCAATACGTTATCTATGTCCAGCCCAGTTTTTATGACGTTATGCAATTGTGCGCATGCGCACTTGGAAAACAAACATGTCGGGCGTTATAGACAGGGAGCTGTGGCTTGTGCTCAGTTTTTTTTTTTTTGTCGAGAATGGTTTTCCGCTGTGATATCGAAGACCATTGGCTGCAAAACAAATACAACAAACGTGGGATCGTATTCTTCGTACAAATGTGCATTCATCGATAAATAGCAAGTTTGTAGAGCTCTTCTGGCAAACTAAATTCGATATTATGCCTGGCAGCAATAGCTTATACATGGTTAAATAGGTTTAAATCATTTTTTTAAATTCAAGTTAAAATGAACATAAATTGTGATGCGATATGCATATACGCGATCACGACTCAGTCGCATAAACACGTTATGATCCGCCAGGTCTATGAAGGGCGACATACCGAATGAATCGCTCACCAAGCATCATCACACATGGCAAGACACAGGCTAGAATGGTTTAACCTACAGTTGGATGCGATGCGACAGGAGCCTTTCTGGGATTTATGCATCTGGGTACATAGGTAAAACCCGTCGAAAATAGAATCACAAACACCTTTGCCGCGTAATGTCAGATATCATTAGTTCCACCATTTTAATCACTCTTGATGAACATTAATTTAATACCGAGACCAGTCCCAAAGCGTCAATGTAGACCAGTAATCACGGCACACTCATATGTAAACCATAGTACGCCAGGTCACGCTGGTGACCGACTGATTTGGTACAATCCCTTTAATAGGCATGGCGTACTATAAGTAAAAAAAATCGTTTAAATTTACAACCGATTTCCCAGACAATAATTTTTCCAATGGGACATTAAATTTGCCAAATGAATTTAGTCCCACCTACAGTGCCACTGTATCCGGTAACGTTAAGGGTGTAGTTATTTGCTTCGCAGCTGATACTAAAGAGTCTAGAAAAATGAAAATCACACGAGTCGCCAAGATCTGTTAATCTGTTGTAAATATTTACCTGTATGTCACATAGTACGTTTGCATGTTGGGTTTTCTTTTTTATGTTTTTGCTTATGGACCAAACGAGTAACTTAGTTGTTATATTTACATTGTTTTTGCCTAATAATATTTCAATTGTTATTGCACGCATGCTTTGTCGATATTTAGCACTATTTATGTTTGTACTTGTGTTTCACCTTGTTTTTGTAACGACACCATCAAACGTACCGCTGCGTTTGCTTTCCTGATCAATCACTGTCTGGCAATGATTTGGACGTCGACATGCGGCGCAAGATCATGACTTTTGGACTGCCATGCTTCGTTCTAGATTGGAGGCAGTTCTTGCCTGGGCCTCGTGGCGGTTGCAGTGTTCGCTGTGTGGTTAAAAAACGTGTTGGTGTTGTGTGTTCCATTGTGTTGTATTGTATTGGAACTGCGCAGGTCGCGGACGTTCTTGTTTTTTGTTTTATTATTGAACTTGTTTTACTTGAGGCCCTGATAAGTGCGATCAGTTCAACTCGCTTCAGCGATAGGCCGTCACTGCAGGCCAAAGAGCACACGACAAACCAAAAAATATCTCCTAATCCAAAATTTGATACACAACTGATGTATCTCGTGAATGATTTTCTAGATTTACCCCCATGGTCATCTCGGCCTCCCCTATGCGTTGTGTCCTGGAGTTAGGTTTGGTGCAATCTTTTTTTTATTTAACTTGCTGCAATAGGTCTATATGAGTATGTAAAAAGTCAGTTTTTTATTTATTTAGCATAAAACTTTGGAACGTGTATCTTTTGACTGGGCCACTGATAAAAAAAGTAGGTAAACACTTATGTATGTTTCCCATGTGTGTTTAGAGTAAACAAAGGAACGGACTCGTCTCAATTTTGTATTGGATCAGCTGACACTTTATCACACAACCGTGCTAGATGTGGGGATTTTTTGGTGAGCAATATTTAGTAATATTTGCAGTTTATACATATAGTTGAAAAAAACGGATCATAAAGAACTGTTGCGTATTTTCAGCATGGGAAACACTGCGTGATCATGTGTTTCTGAACTGTGTCAAACAACAGAAAATTCATTAACGATCTTCACTCCACTATTCTCATGTTTGTACGCTAGTTTGTTGAAATAGAGGTTTGAAATTGAAAAAACTGTTTAAACACAACTGAAGATACTCTTTGCCTAAATGTCTTGTTTTATTTGTTTGCGGCATCTTTCAATTGTCAATGGATTTTAAAGCATCTCGTTACAGCTATTCGACGTTTGTAATATGATTTTTTTGTCATTTTTAGCTCACCAAAACATGTTGTCACATTGATCTATTGTTTAAATTTACAAGTAGATTGAAGTTTTATGTTGACAGCTAATCACCATATATATACAGTATGTATGTAATTTTGAAGTTTGTTTATTTTGTGCATGACCATAATGTGTTTAGTATACATTATAATGCACTTATCTTATACTTCAGTGCAATATAATTTTCACAAAAGGTTTGTGTTTACCAAACAACTCTAGCAAGCGGTCGAGAAACCTTTGCGCAGTGTAATCCGACAAAACAATGCAGTTTTCAATGATTGCTTGGTTTTGGTGATTTAAAAAAGGAAATTGAAATGCGACTCGATTGCGGTTTAACTTCCTCTCCACGCAAGTGGGGTGGATTTGCGCATGTTGGTGTCGTACTGCTGAATAAATCACAAAACTTTGTTTATCCTTATACCTTGTTTAGTTTGTTAAGGTGAACGGGCATATTCGCATTGGTGAATTACAATGCAAGCTAGTAGTTAGGCTACCTTGATTGTTGACCCTTTCAAGGCCAGGATTTTAAGTAACGAATGGTAGCTAGTTTACGTTTGATATGCATGCTACTGAATCAGATGTTGCGTGCCATGGTGGGGACCGTTCCAACCGCTATGAGTTTCTGAAGTTTGAACAATCGTCACCAGAACGTACGGGTCGCAACAGTTGTGTTGAAAGTAAGTAGTTCGGTGCTTGCTAAAGCTTCTATACCGAGTACCGATATACCATTGTTGTCACTATAGATAGGGGTTCAAACTTTTTAAGTGTGTAGGTAGCCGCAAAAAAACGAAACCTTTGGAAAGTCACTAAAGCTTGAAAGCTAAATTAGCAGCGTTTATGGTGGTTTTCTGAGGTCTAGTGCCGCAAAATAAGTAGTTGGGAGCCTCATGCGGCCCTGGGAGCCGCGGTTGAGAATCACTGCTTGATAAATACATTGCAGCAAATTCTTGGTGGTAATTACATCGCAGAAATTACATCGTGTTTATATTATCTCTTGTCACTGTATTCTCGTCCAACCAGAGTTGTAAACGGGCCTGAAATTTGAGCCCGAACCCGAATTTTTCTTGAGAAGCCCGTTTAAGCCCGACCGTTTGATTGACAGGCCTATACCTGGATCCCCAGAAATGAGCAAGGCAACAAAGTGAACAAACACAAAGATAATGTACTCGAACAAGGCGTTTTAGGGCTGTATGCCACTAGGCCAGGTCCAGCAACTGGCTATTTGCCTAGTTAAATTTATTTTTACAAATTACTGACACAAAGTGTAAATTCAGGCACGAATCAAGCCCGTTTTTTTTTAAAAACCCGAACCCGAACCCTAAAAACCCCGGCCCGACTTACAACTCTGCGTCCAACTGCCCTGATTTATTTTTGCGCCCCCGAGCGCTTTATTTGTTTGCAACGCTTCGCTTTTTATTGCAAACGCCACTAGGACTCAGATATTATGAGAACTGCGTTTGAATGTAAGAAAACAAAACTTTTCAACCAACTTAAAGATACTCTTTCCGTCCAAGGAAAGAAAAGTTAATGTTTTTGGGAACACAAAATCATTTGTTTTGGGAAGGCTACATACCGAATCCGGAAACATATTTGTCGAAAATGTTACCATGAACAGTGAATTTAAAATTAAAACTAGTTTAAAAATTATAATTTAGAGATGAAAGATTACTATTAGCTTCATTTTCTTCCTAAAACATTTCTGCGCGGCAAATCTGCATCATTTTGTCAGTTATAACTGGGCAACAAAAAAATATTTTTTCACTGGTGTCTGTAATGTTTTAACTGATTTTGACTAATTCTAGTGCACTGATTTCAAATATGCAATCGGTTTATCTGTATCGCGTCTAGTTTTCCTGTTATGGTACACCCTTGTTTGAAAAACAATCAATATGTATACACTATAGTGAAACTGGTTTTGAGTATTTTATTTGGAATTAACGTTATTGCAAGAACAAAATTTCGAATTTAATTTCAAATGTAACAGGTGGACACTCCTAACAAACAAAATTCAACACACAAAAAAACAAAAAAATGTTTCAAATTTGTAAGTTATCAGGTATAGGCCTACACATGTACTTTGGTAACTTTCGGAACTGAGTGGCAGCAATATCGTCCCGTTTAATTGACCAACAGCAGTTAGCCAGGACCACATTATTCCCTCTTCCCTGACACGTTTCGTTTTACTGATATCCTGTTGGAACCTTTCAGCTTAATTCTCATCATTTATATCCCCTATGTTTTAAGGAAAGTGTGTAGCGGCGTATTCGCTCATTGTGTTATTCTATTACGATGTACCTCGAATAAACACCTCGCTACATTTGGTGACCCCAAGCGTGCAAAAACGTTATTTTTGCATTATGACAGAAGCCACAAACTCAGAGAATGCTGTAGCAGTAAAGTTACCTACGTTTTGGACAGCTCAACCACGAGTTTGGTTTCAGCAAGCGGAGGCACAGTTCGCTCTAAAAAGCATTAAAGGAGATCTAACGAAGTACTATTATGTCGTTTCGGCTCTGGATCAGGACACAGCCAATCGTCTTATAGACCTGATAGAAAACCCGCCAGAAGCAGACAAATACGAGACTATCAAGGCACGTTTGGTAGAAACCTTTTGTCTTTCGCGCCCGCAGAGGGCCATGCGGTTACTTCACATGCCTCCTTTGGGCGACAGAATGCCATCCGCTTTAATGGATGACATGCTTGCATTACTTGGCGATGCAAAGGAATGTTTTGTTTTCCAACAACTGTTTTTGGAGCGATTGCCTGAGTATATCCGCACACGGCTGAGCGGAGAGGAAATTAGCGAATCACGGCTCTTGGCACCTCGCTACAAGTGTAGCTTTATACTCATTTTTTGTGCCAAATTTTTCAGACCGCTTAATAACTTACTTATGTACCCTTTCTAATAATTTCAGTCCCTTTCTACTGTTTTTCCATTACTGCAATATTCAAATCAACATTAGGTAAGTGGAGCCCATTGCTTTTGTCCTAAACCAGTGGTTCCCAAACTTTATCTACTCGCGTACCATTTTTTTGGTTCATGCAGCATCCTCGTACCACCTACAATCACGTTAGAATTTAATGAATAAAAATGTTATTAATCTTTACTAACTAACTTTACCTTAGTAACTTTAGCCTTTAGTAACCAAAGGCTCGTTAATATTAAACAAAAATTAGTCAAACTTTTACCGCCCTCGCTACAGTGCTACTCCCTACTGTCAACACAACGAGTAGCTTATTACAAAAACTGACTTTAAGGACTTATTACGTCGTAATAACAGATTCATTACGTCATAATAAATCTATTTCGTCACAAAGAAACCTTGCTTAACAGTTCAATGCGTCAATACACCAATGAATTAGAATTTCGTAGCAAATATGGTGCGAAATTTCACGCTCTACGTAACTTGTGTGAAATAAAGATCGTTTTGTGTGAACTTAATAAGTTGCTCGCGTACCACCTTGGAGACCTTCGCGTACCACTAGTGGTACGCGTACCATAGTTTGGGAACCACTGTCCTAAACCCCTAAAGCCACATCGAAGTGTGCAAGATAAGCACATTCGATACAGATATTTTTTTTCTTTTTAGTTATGTTGTATGGATATTCACCAGTAATGTAGCATAAAACATCTTGTTATTTCATGCAACACCTTATAGATGACTTAGCCACTATTAATTCTAGTTTTACCACCTTGCTTTACTAGTCTGAAAATCACTCCATAAAACACGTTTAAAGTTACCGTTAGCCTGCACCAATCATTCTTAGACAGAGCATAAGCATAGAACGCATATCCATGCTATGAAACTGACTGCACTGTACGAAATTGATGTGTATAATGTTACAAAACTTTAACAAACACATAAAAGATTGATTTCAAAGTCATTGAATCAATATAGTCATAAATTTTAATTTTATAAATAACTCAAAAAGTTGACCTGATTAAAGAAAACCGTAATGATTTTTGAAATCAGTACCCCAAAATTAGTCAATATCAGTTTTAACATTAAAGACACCAAAAATTGTGTTGGCCAGTGGTACGTCTTTAATAAGCTTCCTTTATAACTGTCTTCTGGAGCTACTGCAGCCTGAAGAAAAGTTTAAGCGCATCACAAGTAAGTAGTTTCACCTGATCAATACTATTGAAGCACCATTGCTTTCCTGAAGGACTGTATGTATGATCTAACATCACATTTGTAGGCGTTAAATTTGGCAACTTCTGTTTTGTTACAGACACAGAGAAAATAAAATGGATCTGTCGATTTACTTTCTACCTATTTGCTGTAATCATCTCGATTTGCATTGTGGTTTTACTGTGCCTGGCATACACGGTAATTGGACTTTATCATAGAAGTTATGATACAGCGTTTATTTAATTATTTGTATTATATTTTATTTGCAGAAAATCAATGACTCTTCTGCGCAGGTACAGAGTATTGGTAAGTATCATTAAAACATGTAATAAAATTTAGGACAGTAACATTATCTGAACTCTTAATCTAAATTTACATACTAGGCTATTTTCTTAGGCTTTTAACTAAATGCGCAGAGTCCCAACTATTTGTATGAGTTGTCTTGATTTCGGTGATCTGTTCGTATCAATAAAACAAACTACTTAGTTTACCACCAGACGATTTCTTGTGTATGGCGAGACTTACCCTGATTATGGTTGCGAAAAGCGTGCAGCCAATCAACGCCTTTTTCGTGAGGCAGTTTTGTAGTGCTTTTACATTGTACGCCTGATACTGTTTGTGTGAAGCGTTTAATGGCAGCTGCCTTGGTGTAAACTCTGTTGCGGCACATTGTCACTCATTTACAGTTCAAATGGACTAAATTAAGTTTGAATGTCACAGTGACTATTTTTACAGCATTTGTTTTGACGAAGCCTGGAAAATCTTGCTTTGATCTTCGGCATAGTGGATTGGTTAAAACTGGAGTTTACGAAATCAAGCCTAATATTCACAATCAGCAAACATTGGGATCTGATAAACATTATGTAATGTACCGTCACGAATTAGAACGCAGAGTCGAAATGGTCAAATGAAACTCGTTTAGGTTTATTGTGACATGAAAACAAATGGAGGAGGTTGGACATTGGTTGCTTCTGTGCATCGCGCCAAAGACGAACACAAATGTTCTTACCATGACAAATGGTCGTTTTTTCCCAACAACTCTTACAGAAACCAGAATGGTGGAGGTAACAGCAGCTTTTTAATGCGGCCTTTTGTTTGGGAAACTAACCAGGTAAACTATCTCTTCAGGTTCACCAACGTGGTCGGATCGAAGCACGATGGGCAGTGTCTTTACTGCAACTTCGGAAGATTACAAGGGTGTTGAATATTACAACCAAAAGGTATGTATTTTAGGAACAGAAATATTTAACTATGTATGTTTGTGTTCAAATATAGATATCTATATAGTTTGACTGAGTTTCTTCTTGTTGCAGAGCTCTGACGTCATGTTATCTCACGTACGCAACGGCGTTGACGTCAATGATTATGAGTCAGGATCGTTTTTAAAATATTACACGACCGACGGGTTTCTTTCCAACTACGGATTTTCATTGAGAAATCTGTACCGACATTATGTACCTCTCAAGAGCTTAAATATTGTAGGTAAGGGCGTCTGTGGATTATTGACTCCGAAACTATATTTGGGTTAAGTTGAAGCGCATGTTTATGTATGACATTAAAACATCGGTTTCTTCCACCAGGCCTAAATTCAAAAATAGTTGCCAATATGAAGACTGAAATCAATATTTCGTCCATCGTTACTGGATGGTACCACTACAGTTATGACACAGGCACATCCGGTACATCAATAAATGACGGAGGCAGGAACATGTTTGACGTCGGTAACCAGGTGATTGTTTTTCTCTTACTTGGCAAAACGACGTTATAGCGTTTGTAACTTTATGTTTTGACAATAAAAAAGCAAACAAACTTTCATACAATTTATCCTGTTTTGCTATCATTTTTTACTGACCTACTATCAGCCATATGGGCTTCAATTTTTTTTCAATTAGCTTTTGAACTATTTACTCTAATTTTAGGTTTATTTTCGGGTGAACAACGAACCGTATACTTTGATGCAGTACGGAAAATCATACACGTAATACATTGTTAGTTATTTTTGAATAACGTCTTTTATTCAAACAAAATTATTTCTATGCCCCAATATCAAGAAAAAACGCTAATTTCTTGTGAAATTGCAGTGATTCAAAGACATATCACATAAGCAGTGCAGCCAACTACCCCTTTATCGCGATGGCTACAGTTTCCAACTTTGACGGTTATCCCAACAAGTTTACGATGAAGGTATGTTAGTGTGGCCTATGTCATTTACACGGCTAGAAGTCCAACCCGATGTCGCACACAACAGGGGTTTAAAAAAACACGTAATTAATTTGGTCCCTTAATTGTTGTGCATGTTATTTGTTGTCGAGCAGGTTTGAGTCGAACGGTCACATGTCTTATATTATACATTTAAAGATTGTTTCGAAAACAAGTGCGGTTGTGTCTGTATCGAACGATTATTTCTCTGCGTCTTACAACGGCTTTCATATTCAAGCAACTGCATTGGATGTTTTTGGATCTGTTGAAAAGCCCTCGTTGACATCGGTTCTGTTTACCATTGGTGGTTATCAGGTAAGGTACAAAGTTGTTTTGACCAAAATTATTCTTTTTTATTAGTTATTTGCACAAACTGGAAAATTCAAGGGGTAAGCAAGATATTCAAATAGAGATTCTTGGCCAAAACATAGGCGCCGACAGAAAATTTTGCAAGCGGGGTAAAATTTTGACATACACACTTGCATATGGATGGATTACTCTGCCGTCTTTTGGAAAAACCTAGTAACCGACATATTTTTCAAAATGCGTTTTTTTAGTGGAATGGTTACTTAATGTTGGCTAGTTTTCTGTGTTAAAATTTGGAATTTGAAAGATATCTAGTTGTCGATATATTTACGGTTAAAAAAACCTAGTAAGTGAAACACAACGCTAAAAGTATTTGGCAAAACCTAGTATTGCTGTTTGACCAATCATGACGGTCGAGTTCGTCACGTGACAACTTTTTTCTGACAGCTGCTTGTTGTCGCCTTGTTTACTTATCTATTGACATTGTGATTCAGTTTTGTTTGCCATTAAGTAAATACCGGTATTTTAAGTTTGTTTAGCTGTAACTATACCATCCAGTTTCAGTGTTTGTTTAATATGGCTACCACAAGAGGAAAACTAATCTTGGCCCTTAAAAAAAACAAAGAATGAAGCTCCAGTTTCCAGTAAGTTTGGATTAATAAACTTGCTTGCCAGGTTACACTTCTGAAGGCATTAAGGTAGAAATTTAAGTTGAGATTAGAAACACATTGTTAATGACTAAGAGAATAAAAGTTTGAAATATTATAGTTCATGTAAGTACACTTTGATTTCAGCACTATAACCAGGGTTGCCATACCGTCTTTATTTATAAGATTTGTCCTTATTTTGAAGGTCTGTGTCTTAGAAAAGTTCATTGTCCTTATTTCTAAGAAATGTCCTATTTTTAAGAAATGTCCTACATTGCACATGATGTGTCATGGCCCATAAAAATGCAAAGATTTGTTCAAAAACGTTGGTTTCGTTTCGTATGACAATTATATTTTTCGGTTGTCCTTTTTTTTTGGTTTCAAGTCGATGGCAACCCTGACTATAACCATAAGCAAAAAATAACACATAGATTTGGCTCAGAAACAGGTTATTGTGCTGAAATTAAAACCGCAAGTGTGGATGATATTAATCATAACGTGAGTAGTTGTTGTCATTTGTAGTCTTATCTGACATGACAACTGAGCATCATTCAACTCATCAAATGATCAGGATTCAAAACTATTTCAGCTCCAAAATGACAGTTTTTGGTTAGGAAGAATTGTGCCACTGGACCAAGATTCAGATAGTTTAACCAAAGAAAATCCATATGTTACAATTTCATCTAAGCTTGAAAGTTTACATGCTGAACCTTATTACAGGTATTTTTCTTTCACGCTTGAAACCTTGCATGATGTTAATTTATGTTGTTAAAAGTTAATGATGATTTTTAGCTGATAAAATATAAATGTTCACAAACAGATAAACATAATCATTTAGGTTTGCTCATCTCAAAGTTAACCATTCCAATGTTTTATTAATATTGATAAGTGTTCATGTCTAAAAATATTATAAAAACTGCTGGTCGCAGGACTTCGCTGGAAGAAGGAAATTCATGAAGGGCACTATTCATAAAACTGCAATGTTGGAGCAAAGATATCATGCCATTTGCTGCATGAACTGCCTGGCTGCTGTGGTGCCAAGCTCACAGTTTGCAAAGTGTTTTATATGAACAAATTTGGGAATAAAAACTGATTGTTTATTACTGAATATTCGAAATGGTGCAAATATGGATTGATAGTGTCTTTTTCCTTTCTTTTTGACTAGTTTTGTAAATATATGACAATTTAATAATAAAAAAAGAATATTGATAAAACTTTTTTGAGGCAAACAAGCCTTTTTTCCAAAATTACTGAAAGCTGCATGGAGCTTTATTCTTTTTTTCTTTCTTTAAAAGGTCCAAGATTAGCTTTCCTTGTGTGGTAGCCATACTAAACAAACAATGAAACTAGATTTTGTAGTTTAACAAACTATATTTACCAGTTTTGTGACAACATGCTGTTATAAGAAAAAATGACAAGTATATAGTAAATCTGTAAATAAAATATACATAAAAAAGCTACCTTTGTAGATGTTATATGTTTTTATTTGTCATGTAAAAACATTTTTTTGGGTGTCATTCAATTGATGGTTAAACTGCTTGATGTTTTCATGTTAGACTTTTGTAGCATGGTAAGTTAACCACATCAAGAACTCACAAAAGTTTATGACATGTTTTGTAAAAGTATCTTTGCCATGTGCTTGTGTTGTTGTTGAACAAATATACTTTGTATTGGTCTTCAGCACTAGCATGTTGCTATTGCTAATAAAAGGTTTTTGACTGAAAATTTGTACTCCAGTATTCTTCAAACAGCTTGAAAAATGGTGACTTAAATGTAATAACAAAGTTTATGAAAAAAATAAAAAGCTTCTGTTTGATTTGTGAGGGCGATAAAGCAAAAAAATCCATGTATTGTTCTGAGCCTAGACTTTTCCAAATTTTATTTTAGTTAGTTTTGCATTTCTTATCCGGTAAAACCTAGTATATCGTTTTTTCATGGATAATAAACAAACTAACAATATGTCGTGAACCGTAGATATGCCAAAAATTTTTTACTGTAACATGTTTGTGAAAAACACCAAACAGGTAGACAAAAAAAGTATTTTTGGATGCTAACCAACATCAAACGCGTTTTGTGCTTTTTCTCGAAAACTTGAAAATTGCAGTTACTAGGTTTTACCAAACGACGGCAGTACTATATTAAGCAATTTGTACATATAGGTATAAATTAGACTATAATTGCGTTCCCTAAAGCCTGAAATAACCTATGTGATTTAAAAACAGTTCCCACGTAGACACACGTCTATCACATATTTATCACGTGTACCATTGTGTAAAACGTCAGTGATTATGAAAACAATGGCATGAACGAAAAAAAGAAAGACGTCGTAAAACCGCTTGTTACTGACTGTCTCTTCTTTACTTCTTAGAATATGTTGCATTTTTTAATCGTCAGTTTTTCGGCAGAATCTGTTAATTTTAAGATACTCTTGCCCGTACGTATCGCACCTATAGCTACTTTCTAGGACTTACTGGTGCGCCTGGAAGCACTTGAGAACCTCAGGCCCAGAAAGTAGACTTGGGTTAAACTAAAACTAAAAAAGACAACATTGTTAGCTTACAGAATTATTATCACCATTTTGATCTTTATTCAAACAAATAGGTATTTAAAAACTTTCATTATCGGTGCAGAAGTGGGGATCGTCTTCTGGTTCGGTCAAATTTCCCCATAAACATTTGCAGTCAACTAACCTTACCTACGAATTTTCTGTATCTGGACACATTAACAACATCATGATGGGTTATATGCTGTTAAGCAGGTATTTTGTCTCGTTGCGATTACTCTAAATCAGCGGTTCTCAAACTGGGGTCCGCGGTCCTTTTGGGGTCCGTAAGGCAATTTTGGGGGAACCGCGAGAAGGTTGTAATTCTAAAATCTTATTTGGCGTCAGTTTGTGTCACTAAATAAGTTTAAATCAAAGTAGAATTGAGAATCGACTGTCTCCATTGCTAAACAATAGCCTTTATTGCATACAACTAACAAAAATGCAATTGTTCGCGTACAATCGTTATGTTTTTGTCTTGCCTGTGATGCCACATGATGTCTTTGGATCATTGTTATGCGCAATTTTGCATAACTAGCTGAAATCCTGCAATCAACTTTTGTTTTTCTGAAATAAACATTCAGACTTGAGAACCGAGAGCCCTCGAAATAATGGCAAAGGGACCGTTTTGAAAAAAAATAGTAAAAAAGTTTGAGAACCACTGCTCTAAATGGAAACACATCGCTTGTTTGTTTTTTCGTTTTGCTTATTTTGAACATTGTGTCACAATTAGAAGTTTACTTCGAGCCTTATGTTTTGATTGCTCAGTTGCTTTTCGATCATTCCAACTTCCGCTTAGTTCGAATGTCAATGAGCAAGTACTTACTCTCCTATATTCGACTTAAAGTAGGCTAAATACTCCTATTTTATATATTTTTTACAATATAATCTTAACCGATACAACACAGAGATCAAATGAAAACTCTTATATCCTAAATCAAGTGTTTTAAAATGGGTCTTGCGAGTTCTGCTAAAAAAGTTTGTGATCTGTCTTTTTAGAAACGATACAAACTATGTACCCCGAAGCGAAGTGGAAACCGTTTTGTACCAGATTGCCGACCTGTTGGGTATGAATAGATGCAAATATTTTCACATCAAGTTTTAGACTAGCTTTGGTTTTGTTTCAAAACATTTGTGTTGGTTGCTGTTGTTCTGGTTTGTCACTTTAAATCACCATACGACGTTCTGTACAGAGAACTGTTGGGTTGTCCAAGTTGAAATGTTGCCCGTAATTATGACACAATCTTAGCTGCTTGTTACGCTGGTGTACACAAAATGTATTTTCAAATTAACAGTTTTTAAACTCTAACTAAAACGAAAACTTGTAATAAGCATTTTTACAGACTTGCCGGAAAACAACATACTTAAGTTAAACTCTCCGCAACCTCAAGTGGTAACCAAAGTGAAAATTGCCAAAGGATCAATTTCGTATCCTAATTACAACGTTTCTTCGGGATATCTGCAGCTAGGAGCCTATGATCACTACGGCTATCCATATGCATTGTGTCCTGGAGTAAGGTTTGCCATTGCTCATTCTCTTACTTATTTTTGCCTACACTAGGGGGAACCTACTTAGCACTGCGGGCCGCATGAATTGCACAACATTTTCGGGCGGGCCAAACATTTTGTTAAATTCCGTGTTATGATATTATAATACAGGTTTATCACTTATTTCGACTAAAAATAAGAGTTTGTCCATTCTTTCTTGAATACCCTAGCTCCATTATATCGATCTGTCTTTTTTTCCAAGAACATATTTAAAATACCAATATAAGGATCCACGCTGACAGCTCTAAACGCAATTTAAAAAAATACACCACATGGCAAATGATTTATTACTGCAAGGAGAGGCAATCGAGTGACTGTTACGTCACGAATAAAGCAAGTGGTTGAATGTGTAGCAATTTTTAGAAGTTTGGCGTCATAATGTGGATGGGGGAGATTACCAGAAGTGTCGAAGTCATTTCAAGGACATATTTGTACATAAAAAGTTTATTGTTTTTTTATACTATGTTGTATACTGTACCTATACTAAAATATGTTGTATACTAAAATTATGTTGTATACTAAAATTGTGACGGGGGCCACATTAAAAAGGCAAGCGGGCCACATGCGGCCCGCGGGCCGCAGGTTCCCCACCCCTGGCCTACAGGTTTAGTGCTGGTAACTATAAATAATATTTAAGTTGAAAATGTCTTGTTACATTAAATTTCCTCTCAAAACATAGTTATAATCAACAAAACATTTTATATTTTGCCTCATACCATCCGTTGGGGGCCTTTTATGTTTAGACTGAACGATGATGCAGACCCTTCTCTGTTTTGTATCGGATCAGCTGACACGTCATCATACAACAGTGATAGATGTGGAGATTTTTCAGGTCGGCGTTACCAGGGTTTCTAAATGTGTTTTTGACTTTGCAATGTTTTCATTTTTAGGTTGGGAAGCACTGCGCGATCACGTGTTTTCGAACAGATCCTTGTCCAGCACCAGTGGAGACTTCGTAAACGATCTTCATTCAACTATTCTTATCTTTACACGCTGAGTGGTTATCAAAAGCAGTTTTGTGCCTTGCCTTAACGAGTTTTTTGCAAAACCGTTTTTAGGACTGATTATCATTATTTTATTATCATTATATTTTTTTTATTTTAAACAATTGTATTGCTAAGCAATTAAATAATAAGAGTCCTGTGATTCGTTATTGCACGTGTCATGTTCTTTTTTCCATATTCGATTCATGTCAATACATAAACTTTCATTACATTGCGCTGGACAATGCGATAAATAATCTGTTGCGGATTTTGGACCAACACACTGTGTGCAATTACCAAGGAAGTAATCTTCGTTTGTATTACTCTATTTCTTGCTACAATCTTGTTTGTGCAAAATTGCACGCAGAACGGAGTTTCAAATACTCTGTTTGCAACAAAGTTTGTCGTCAAGGCTATTTGGGTCATAGGTTTGTTTACCTGGTGTTACCTGCAACAACAGATTTAGCTCAAGTTGAGATGTCTACGGCTGATACGAGATTTGGAGGAAATTGTTTTTCAACCGGACACTCAGATTCTTATCAGCTTGTAGAATCTCAAACATCGTTTCGGACATCACGAAACAATGTTTCAAGTAGAAGTAAGTTTTTTTTTTTACTTTTATATGCTTGTCAGCAGTTTGCTTAATGTTTCTTAATTGAGTTCATTGATTTGTTAGAACCTTTTTTGTGTTGCCCGGAAAATCTTATTGCTTGATTCATAATGTCTACGTTCAAGTGAGATTTTACAGAGCAGTATTCCTGCGAAATTTTGTTATAAAAAAAAGCACTTACAACGATATAATTTTTATTTTTTCCATTTATCATGCGATATTTAGTTGTGTTTCTATTTTCACATTAACACTATTGACTTTTTCAGAAACGATAAGGAATTTGGGATTGAAGTCGGCATTGCAAGTGGTCTTATGTGTTTTTGCTCTTATCGCTTTATTTCTGATCACCACTGCTCTGTTCCTCATATACAACACGGTAAATCAATTACTGGCAATAACTTTGTCAAACTGTAAAAAATATTGAATATTGTCGTAGAAATCTGATGACCGAGCTGCGTCACACGTCAAATTTGAGTCAAGAAAAACGAGCTCCAGTTCATCTTCCACAAGTCAGATTGAAGGTGCCACCCCAAACACAAGTGGAATTCAAAATGCATCTACAGCCCCAAGTCTTAGCATGGTGACAACCCCATCAGGAGCTGAGCCCAGCCCTTGCAACAATTCAAGTGAGTTTCATTATCCCCTTTCAAATGTTTTACGCAATAAGTAAAAGTGTACAAATGAACATCATTTTTTGAAAAGGGTAGAAATTTTAATAATTTACCTGAAGCTTCGATTTAAGAAACCTTGTTCGAACTAAATAAAACTCCTGATCCACATGCGGAAATACGAAATGTGTGACAAAAATAGGTTTCACTAATGCATTGGTTTCCGACCTTTTTGACAAAATCGAACAACTGTATAAAATTAGTGATGTACCGAATCGGCGAAATTTCGATTCGGCCGAAAGCGAATATTCGGCGGTTTTGCCGAATAAATTCGGCCGAATCAACCGAATCATTTATGACGTCACGCGAATTCGTACGGTACGCGTTTGACATGAAAACATAAGTTTATCTACCAGGCAATTAGTGCAGAATGGTTGTGTTTCATCCTTATTTCAGTTCTGTGGGGTTTAACATTGCCTTAAGCATAATTTCCAACCCGGCAATGAATTACTATTTAGTTGTCTGCAGTGGGGAAAACGATAATGTGGTAAAAAATATAATAACTGACAGGATTTTCGTTGGTACTAAGCAGGAAAGACACGCTCAACGCTTTAAATGTGTGTTCATAAAAGATTCGGTTTCGGCCGAATCGCAACAAATTATTCGGCCGAAACCGAATCTTTGCAAAAGTGGCCGATTCGGCCGAATAAATTCGGCAAACCGAATATTCGGTACATCCCTATATAAAATACCCCTTCCTGATATACTATAAAGTAGATAGATTAAGCGCTAAACCAAAGTAATTAGAATGGACTTTATATCGATTTGCGTAAGTGCATTTCTACCATGTTGGAAAGCACTTTTATTCAGAGACGTTTAATTTTAGGTCAAAAGTCTCCTACAAACTGCCGTGACGTTCGAAAACAAACAAACACCAGCGGTGTTTTTACGATTTATCCTTTCCGCGATGATGTTTACAAGGCTCTGGGAGTGTATTGTGACCAGATGACAGACGGTGGCAACTGGATGGTAATTTCAAACTTTTCAGACTTCCGTTTTCCGATTAAAGTTTTTCAAGAACTCGTGTCAATAGCTACTCAACACGTAATATATTAGTATTTAATTACTATGGCGCGTTTCCCTTCGTTGCAGCTGTGACCCTTACAAACGGATTTCAGCTATATAAGTTCATCAGTTTGAAATACGCCAATGAGCCTAAGTGGGTTTGAATTCCCGGAAGTCGTACAAATTTACTCTGCTTGCCCTCCGTACCGCATGCGTTTCTACAGAATTTGTTAATCTGGGTAATCTTTATTCTGGACATGAATGCACAAAAACATGTTTGCTAAAAGGGATAATACATGGAAATATTAAAATATTTTCGCTGTTTTAGGTCATACAAAGGCGCATAGACAATTTGGTAAGCTTTCACAGAAACTGGGCTTGGTACAAATCAGGCTTTGGAGATTTGACAGGAAACTTCTGGTTAGGTAGGCACCTTGAAGATCCGTATACCTTGCTGTTGCTTTCTTATCATTTATTTATTTATTTGCTTTGAACGAAATTCTGCTTCAATAAGGAATGCTAAATCTCCCGCCAGTCTGCATTTGTATTGTTTAAAACCGGTTTTCATTTATTATTGTTGTATTTAAAAGATGTTGCCTTATTTTATGTACAACAAGTAATGAAATTGACATAATTTTTATCCAATGCAAACCAAAACGATGAAAACATGAAACAAGTTGCTATTGCTCATAAACATTTACTACAAATTACTATTTCCCATTATCTATAGGTCTTGAAAATTTACACAAGCTTACAACGAATAGAAACTATGAGCTTCGCATTGACATGACAGATTTCGACAATATGCAAACGTACTATGTCACTTACAGGTAAATAATTACAACAAATCAATATAACTTTGTCATTCGTGTGATTTTCATTTTTTACAGACACTTTAGCATCAGCGCCGAAGCAACAAACTACACACTTAACGTTACAGGGTACAGTGGCACTGCAGGTGAGACTAAATTGATTCCATTTGCAAAATTATGGTCTGGGAAATTGGTTATAAATTAAAACTATTTTGAATAATATGGTACGCCAGGTCTATTGAAAGGATTGTAGCCTACTAACTTAATTGTACACCAGCGTGACCTAGCGGGCGTACTATGGTTTAAAAATGAGTGTACCGTGGTCACTAGTCTGCATAAACGCTTTGGGGCTAATCCCTGTAATTGTAGAACAGATGATATCTGGCATTGTGTGGCAACGGTGTTTGTGATTTTATTTTCGACGGGTTTAGCCTGACGGTAGTGCGTGAGTCCCGTGGGTTTTTATCCAACTGGAGGCAAAACTATTCACGTCTGTGTCTTGCCATTTGTGGGAATGCTTGGTGAACGGCTGATTCGGTATGTCGCCATTTATATACCTGACGGATCATAATTTGTATTATGTATAATATGCGAGTTGTCGTGATCGCTTGTATGCATTTTGCATCACAACTCATCTAAGTATTGAACTTATGATCATTTTAACCTGAATTTTAAAAATATTGATTTAAACCTGTTTCGCCATGCATGCAGATTTGTGCGAAGAATCCGATCCCACGTGCAACTCTGATAAATAAAAATATTATGTACGTTTGTTTTGCAGTCAATGCCCTTCGATATCACAGCGGAAAACCATTCTCGACATACGACCATGATAATGACCAATTAAATGGAAACTGTGCAAATGGTCATAAAAGTGGTTGGTGGCACGGCGGAGGAACTTTTTGCTATACTTCAAGCTTAAACGGCAATTACCAAACTTCGCGTCCAAAGGACTTCACTGGAATCGTGTGGGGAAAACATCACTCACTGAAAAGAGTAGAAATGAAAATCCGTAATTGAAGAAACCAGACACTGCCTATAAGTACTTTTACCTTCCATACGATTTAGATTTAGTTAGTGTCCACACAACATAAAAAATATACCTTGGCGTCATCGTAAATTACTTGCGCAAAGTGGACAATACTTTTTTGCTCCAGTTTTTGAATTTTGTTATGTCCACGATGTAATACATCAGTTTGTCAATACATACTCGCCGAATCCTATGTTCATTTTCAAATTCGCACATCAAATTGTTTCCTGTTCAGTACATCCAATTGTTTATTGTTCAGTACATCCAATTATTTGCTTGTTATTTTTTACAAAAGCAATTCAATAGAATGGCCATCAACCTTAACTACGAAACAAAAACATCAGAAAGTCAATATTCGGAATGGTGATTCCCTACTACAAAGTTGACATGGGCAGCAATAAAAGTCTCCCAAGGATTCCCATAAGGCGAGGCAGACAACGATTATTGTCATTCAACTTTCGGTGGGTTTACCAGTTACTCTTTGTTGCTCGGTTGTTGAAGCGCAAGTCCCGGGAAGACTCTAATGGGCCTAGGTTACTGTGATTCATAAATGAGTATGCCGTGATCGCTGGTCTGCATTAACGCTTCAGTGCTGATCCCAGTTCGTGTGTATGTTGACCTTAGCTGAAACATCACGAAGTTGTTTCAGGGTTAAGGCGACAACACGTTGTCGTTTCGTTTTAGAGAGTTTGTTTTCGATTTTGCTTATCGTTTTAATCCATTATGTCACTGATATGCAATCAAACAGATGTTATTTTGGAACTGGATATGTTTTTTGAAGCAACATTGCGTGAGAGGTGCATTTGTGTTGTAGCTTAATTACTTGTCCACCGTCTTACCATTAAAGTCAATACACCTCCACTGCACATACTTTCAAGCGTAACATGATGCAGTTGTACGTGTCCAGCAATGTTTTTTTGTAGACGGAGCATTGTTAAAAGCAGGGGTGGACAATCTTTGTTACTGTGGGGCCAATTACAATTGTCAAAATTAGTTCGCGGGCCGCACCTGTGTATAACACAAGGTGATTTTACTTTGTTGCTTACCAAATTTGCTTAACTACAAGTATAATTCGCATTTGATTCTAGCCACATATTGCCAGGTAGGTTCCACACCGAGCAAAGCATATGTAGGTCTTCCGACAAGTTTGTCTGTTAATGCTACTTTTATCAAAGGGAACATTAATGACTTTCCATCAGAAGTTACTCCTGGCTTCATCGAGTTCAGGAAATACAGCCTTTACGGATATCCTTTTCCAATTTGTCCTAGAATTAAGTAAAATTGCATGAATTCAATATAATAGCACAGCGGATTTTAATCGAGCTAGCTGTATTCCGAGGGGGCACGGGTGTAGGGTCACTAGAAACACCTAAAATACATCAAACCATTTTTTCACTGTGTTGTAACTCATTTTCTTTCAAAGTTGGATTTATCTTGAGTGGGTGTGCCAGAGTTGCAAGCGGGCCCGAAATCTGGGCCCGAACCCGGCCCGAACCCGAAAGTATAAGCCCGAAGCCCGGCCCGAACCCGAAACGTTATGAGTAGCCCGTTTAGGCCCGAAATTTTGATTGACAGGCCTTTCCACGAAAGCCTGCAAGGAAGGATGAGAAAGAAAAAAGAAAAAGAGACAACAAACACAATGAACAATAGTAGACAATGGGGTAAACAATACGTTTTAGAGTAGGGCGGGCAGTAGGTCAAAGCCAGAGACTTGTTACTTAGCTGAGTGATTTTTTTTTTAAATGGCGGACACGGAACGTAAAGTCAGGCACGCTTTAATCCCATTTTCTCACAAATCCCTAAGCCCGAACCCGGCCCGAGCCCGGCCCGAAAAGCCCGCCCGACTTGCAACTCTGGGATGTGCTATCGCATTCTTGATTCTTGATTTAATCGACTATTTCCCACTCGGTATCAGTGTCTATATTGAGGCCTACCTGACTTTGTTAACAAACAACCAACAAACTTCAACGATTTGGAAACTAAAGCTGGTTTACCGTTACCTATTCTTGTTATTCGACTTTTCGCCATATCGCGCGTGCTTTCTATTAGGTAATAATATTTATTTAACAAATTGTCTCCAAGGCATCAATGTGCTTGCATTTTTTTAACAAAAATCCCATTTCAATGTTAGACATGTTCAACAGAACATTGTTCAAATGTAGCTACAGTTATTCATTAAAAAACTGTTTTAAACTAACAGTTTAAACATTTTGTTTTGACAGATTGGGACGACCTTGACGCACACATAGTAAAGCGGACCAACTCTGCCTTTGGAGTTGAAGTTACCGACTTGACCTCAACGATTTTGCATTTTTATCGTTAAACTTTTGTCATGGCCTTGTGTGTCTCCTTGTTTGAGAATTAAGTTTTTTGTCCGTTCTTTAGCAAACTTTTTTTTAGATTTGATTTGGTCGTTGTACACTACACTTCTGTTGTTTAATATAACCTGCTAAAGAGCGATCAAGAGCAATCTTTTTTGCAAGTTTGTGATTGCTGTAACTGTAGTTATACCTCTTAAAATCTCTTAATTTCTTAATCTAATGAATTATACGTACGTTGGTGGTCTACGTGCTGTATTTTAGAACATAGAATAAAACTTACATGTTTGTAGACATTATTTGTGAAACTATATTAACTGTTTGTTGCGTTTCTCTGAGCAATCTTACATTAATAACGCCACCCTTTGCATGTATATTTTTTTGTAAGTTATGTATTGATATAGGTTGAGTAAAATTGTCCTGACAAACAAATTTATCTTTCGTTTGGCTTGATTTATTTGGCTAAAAACCACACCATTTGAATATATTGTCATGCATAATCCTTTCCTTTGATTTTGCTGCTGGTGAACACAGAAGCCACAATACGAATTCGAAAGACTTCTTTAAGATCTGGACATTGATCTACTTTTTTCTATAGTAGGCCTTATAAAATTAAACAACACATATTTTCACTACATGTAAGGTAGAAGTACGATTGACAATACTACGGCAACAAACCACGTAAAAGGACTGTGCAACTTTTGTTTATTTCAAAGTCTTTAAAACGTTTGAGCAAGGAACATGTTCATTTTACAACATAAAGATAACTGCATCAATTTGGAATAAAACATTTGCAACACCACAAACTTTTGACAAAAACACAGAACAAATGTCAATAGTAAACAGATTGTTTGCCCAAACGAATATATCGGTTGCATATTATTTCGATGCATCAATATCGGATGAGACTGTGGTTATCTTTACGTCTTTTTCCCAAGCATTGATAATAACTCTGGGTCTCTCTGAGTTTCCAGCTTCCACAGCTTCGTCACCTTTGTAAGCTGAGGAACTTTTTGCTATACTTCAAGCTTAAACGGCAATTACCAAACTTCGCGTCCAAAGGACTTCACTGGAATCGTGTGGGGAAAACATCACTCACTGAAAAGAGTAGAAATGAAAATCCGTAATTGAAGAAACCAGACACTGCCTATAAGTACTTTTACCTTCCATACGATTTAGATTTAGTTAGTGTCCACACAACATAAAAAATATACCTTGGCGTCATCGTAAATTACTTGCGCAAAGTGGACAATACTTTTTTGCTCCAGTTTTTGAATTTTGTTATGTCCACGATGTAATACATCAGTTTGTCAATACATACTCGCCGAATCCTATGTTCATTTTCAAATTCGCACATCAAATTGTTTCCTGTTCAGTACATCCAATTGTTTATTGTTCAGTACATCCAATTATTTGCTTGTTATTTTTTACAAAAGCAATTCAATAGAATGGCCATCAACCTTAACTACGAAACAAAAACATCAGAAAGTCAATATTCGGAATGGTGATTCCCTACTACAAAGTTGACATGGGCAGCAATAAAAGTCTCCCAAGGATTCCCATAAGGCGAGGCAGACAACGATTATTGTCATTCAACTTTCGGTGGGTTTACCAGTTACTCTTTGTTGCTCGGTTGTTGAAGCGCAAGTCCCGGGAAGACTCTAATGGGCCTAGGTTACTGTGATTCATAAATGAGTATGCCGTGATCGCTGGTCTGCATTAACGCTTCAGTGCTGATCCCAGTTCGTGTGTATGTTGACCTTAGCTGAAACATCACGAAGTTGTTTCAGGGTTAAGGCGACAACACGTTGTCGTTTCGTTTTAGAGAGTTTGTTTTCGATTTTGCTTATCGTTTTAATCCATTATGTCACTGATATGCAATCAAACAGATGTTATTTTGGAACTGGATATGTTTTTTGAAGCAACATTGCGTGAGAGGTGCATTTGTGTTGTAGCTTAATTACTTGTCCACCGTCTTACCATTAAAGTCAATACACCTCCACTGCACATACTTTCAAGCGTAACATGATGCAGTTGTACGTGTCCAGCAATGTTTTTTTGTAGACGGAGCATTGTTAAAAGCAGGGGTGGACAATCTTTGTTACTGTGGGGCCAATTACAATTGTCAAAATTAGTTTGCGGGCCGCACCTGTGTATAACACAAGGTGATTTTACTTTGTTGCTTACCAAATTTGCTTAACTACAAGTATAATTCGCATTTGATTCTAGCCACATATTGCCAGGTAGGTTCCACACCGAGCAAAGCATATGTAGGTCTTCCGACAAGTTTGTCTGTTAATGCTACTTTTATCAAAGGGAACATTAATGACTTTCCATCAGAAGTTACTCCTGGCTTCATCGAGTTCAGGAAATACAGCCTTTACGGATATCCTTTTCCAATTTGTCCTAGAATTAAGTAAAATTGCATGAATTCAATATAATAGCACAGCGGATTTTAATCGAGCTAGCTGTATTCCGAGGGGGCACGGGTGTAGGGTCACTAGAAACACCTAAAATACATCAAACCATTTTTTCACTGTGTTGTAACTCATTTTCTTTCAAAGTTGGATTTATCTTGAGTGGGTGTGCCAGAGTTGCAAGCGGGCCCGAAATCTGGGCCCGAACCCGGCCCGAACCCGAAAGTATAAGCCCGAAGCCCGGCCCGAACCCGAAACGTTATGAGTAGCCCGTTTAGGCCCGAAATTTTGATTGACAGGCCTTTCCACGAAAGCCTGCAAGGAAGGATGAGAAAGAAAAAAGAAAAAGAGACAACAAACACAATGAACAATAGTAGACAATGGGGTAAACAATACGTTTTAGAGTAGGGCGGGCAGTAGGTCAAAGCCAGAGACTTGTTACTTAGCTGAGTGATTTTTTTTTTTAAATGGCGGACACGGAACGTAAAGTCAGGCACGCTTTAATCCCATTTTCTCACAAATCCCTAAGCCCGAACCCGGCCCGAGCCCGGCCCGAAAAGCCCGCCCGACTTGCAACTCTGGGATGTGCTATCGCATTCTTGATTCTTGATTTAATCGACTATTTCCCACTCGGTATCAGTGTCTATATTGAGGCCTACCTGACTTTGTTAACAAACAACCAACAAACTTCAACGATTTGGAAACTAAAGCTGGTTTACCGTTACCTATTCTTGTTATTCGACTTTTCGCCATATCGCGCGTGCTTTCTATTAGGTAATAATATTTATTTAACAAATTGTCTCCAAGGCATCAATGTGCTTGCATTTTTTTAACAAAAATCCCATTTCAATGTTAGACATGTTCAACAGAACATTGTTCAAATGTAGCTACAGTTATTCATTAAAAAACTGTTTTAAACTAACAGTTTAAACATTTTGTTTTGACAGATTGGGACGACCTTGACGCACACATAGTAAAGCGGACCAACTCTGCCTTTGGAGTTGAAGTTACCGACTTGACCTCAACGATTTTGCATTTTTATCGTTAAACTTTTGTCATGGCCTTGTGTGTCTCCTTGTTTGAGAATTAAGTTTTTTGTCCGTTCTTTAGCAAACTTTTTTTTAGATTTGATTTGGTCGTTGTACACTACACTTCTGTTGTTTAATATAACCTGCTAAAGAGCGATCAAGAGCAATCTTTTTTGCAAGTTTGTGATTGCTGTAACTGTAGTTATACCTCTTAAAATCTCTTAATTTCTTAATCTAATGAATTATACGTACGTTGGTGGTCTACGTGCTGTATTTTAGAACATAGAATAAAACTTACATGTTTGTAGACATTATTTGTGAAACTATATTAACTGTTTGTTGCGTTTCTCTGAGCAATCTTACATTAATAACGCCACCCTTTGCATGTATATTTTTTTGTAAGTTATGTATTGATATAGGTTGAGTAAAATTGTCCTGACAAACAAATTTATCTTTCGTTTGGCTTGATTTATTTGGCTAAAAACCACACCATTTGAATATATTGTCATGCATAATCCTTTCCTTTGATTTTGCTGCTGGTGAACACAGAAGCCACAATACGAATTCGAAAGACTTCTTTAAGATCTGGACATTGATCTACTTTTTTCTATAGTAGGCCTTATAAAATTAAACAACACATATTTTCACTACATGTAAGGTAGAAGTACGATTGACAATACTACGGCAACAAACCACGTAAAAGGACTGTGCAACTTTTGTTTATTTCAAAGTCTTTAAAACGTTTGAGCAAGGAACATGTTCATTTTACAACATAAAGATAACTGCATCAATTTGGAATAAAACATTTGCAACACCACAAACTTTTGACAAAAACACAGAACAAATGTCAATAGTAAACAGATTGTTTGCCCAAACGAATATATCGGTTGCATATTATTTCGATGCATCAATATCGGATGAGACTGTGGTTATCTTTACGTCTTTTTCCCAAGCATTGATAATAACTCTGGGTCTCTCTGAGTTTCCAGCTTCCACAGCTTCGTCACCTTTGTAAGCTGATTCAAACAGAACCACTACATTTGTAGTTTGCGTGCTTGACAACAATTTAAAGGGGAACAACCTTGTGGCGTAATCAGGAAAAGAACATATTAAAGCGGCCACGTTCAATATAAAGTTTCCAAACATGAGATGACTTATAAACATTTCCGACACGTATGTTTTTAGATTTTGCAAAAATACTGAAGCGACAGCCACTAAAAAGTCTGACACAACGCACACGGCAGCAGTGCTTGCTGAACGAACGTAGACCGTGTTGACATCTGACAAATGTGAAAAGTATTTGCAAAAAGGTAAAAGCAGGAGTGACAACAAGACTATTTGTGAAATTGAGAAACCTATTGTGCTGATAATAAAAAGTACCAACGCTACGGGGTGTCTTCCACATCTATTGGTTCCCACAGGTTTCAATGAGTTGATGGGAATGGTAATACCGAGCATAATCGAAAACGTTGCAATCCCGACAATCACTGTGAAACTCAACTTTTGAGCAATCCTCGTCCACATTGCTGTAGTGTGCACGGAGTTGTAAACTGAATGTTGTCGAAGCCATAAAGACAAGTAGACTGCGAAGCGAGAAATTGCAACACACAGGCGAAATGGGTTAGTTAACCATCTGCAAACTGCTGCTGAAGTAAAGATTCGGGTGGTTTCAACCACTTGTGACACCGAGAAAAACAGCAGCATCATGCTAGACAATGTACACAATCTGTTGTTCAGCTTTAACCATGGTTGATTTGATGTAAACTGGTAGACTGCCGATGCTACCGTCAAGTACAAAATGGTCAGAATCAAAAATCCGAGCAAACTCCATTCTGCAGCTAACATTGCAGGGCTTGGCGCAGTTGCGTTTACCTCGCTAAATGATGTGTTGTTTGTCATGTTTTATAAAAGACAAGCAGTTTGAATACACCACTGCAACAATATAATAGAAAATAAAAAGCTACTGGACGAAACCAGGTATTACTTATTGTTTAAATCAAATAGGTACAACTCACTCGAAGCAGATTTGCATTTGGAATACGTTTTTGGTTTTGTAAACAGTTTAAACGTTTTGTCTACATCAATACCAAACCTTATTTCAAATCTGCGGCTATTTTCAAGTCTTTTACCTCGTATGAAATATTCTGCTTGTGCAAATCGTTAAGAGTCTATATTGATCTATATCTGTTCACTCTCATTTCCAAACCAACTGCATTAAGAGAAATTAACCGTTCACTGCATTTGAAAGCTCCGAGAGGTAAAACAGATTTGACCACGTTTTGAAGAAGTTAAACGCCACATATGGTACAAAAAACATTTGTTGAATAATGTATCCGTTCATTCGGGTTCAATGGAACAATTTAATGGACTCTCGTTCGTTTACAAATACGTAACAAAATAAAATATTTAACAGCAAGCGAGAATATCCAACATATTGGTTGTTAACGCCTGCATGACCATTAGGTATAAAATTCAATAAGCTGATGTGATCCTATTTTTCTGTGTGCATAGTTTTGTGCCTTGTCTATGCAAGGCATTTAAAGTTTATTTATGGAATTGTTTGTCGACATAGCCCAAACCGCTGCGCCCCTGCCCGAATGCTGGGCAAAAGTTTTTTTTTATAATTGTGATAAACAAATCGCGTACAAACAAAAATCATTTTTGCTTACTGCTTTTTTGTGACGTAAAAGTGAGGAATGACCTCTACATCTTCTCCCCAGTCAATAAACTTTTACCACGGAAAAACCGTACAAATGTTGAACTTCAAATCAAAAACATAAATCAAGAAACAATGGTTGAATGTTCTTTAGGTATTTTGTCAAACCCTGCAGAACCCTCCTAAAATGTAAACTAATTAGATAAAAACATGCGGTTCCGCGAAACCCCGGTTGAAGAGTCATGACGTAGAAGGACTGTGCAACTTTTGTTTATTTCAAAGTCTCTAAAATGTTTGAGCAAGCGACATGTTCCCTTTTCAACACTTAGACAACTAAATCAATTTGGAATAGAACATTTGCAACACCATAAAAAACTTTAAACAAGAACAAATGTCAATAGTAAACAGATTGTTTGCACAATAGAATATCAGTTACATAGTACAAATCATTTTTAGCAGATTTGCAATTGGAATACGTTTTTCGATTTTTAAGTACTTTGTTAAAATATAATTTAACTTATATTTAAAGTGTATACAATTATTGCAATTTTCGAAATTCTACATTTTTTGTACAACTTTAAACCTTATTTCAAATTTGCAGCAATTCTTTTACATCGTATAAAATTTAAATGCTCAGAGAAGTAAGTTTTAATTAGTGAAAAAAAAAAACATATGGTACAATTGAGTCACGTTTTAGTTAATTCAGGTTCATTGAATAAATTTAATGGACTCTCGTTCGTTTGGAAATAACTAACAAAATAAAATATTCAACAGGAACCGACATAACACAATGTATTGTTTGGAAACCCCAGCATATGGCCATTCGGTATAAATCCATTAATTAGGAAAAGTCATGTACGTACATGAAACGCAATCGCGCATATTCCTTGCGCCGTTATGAGATTTAAATATCAGCCATGGTTATATTTTTCATAGATTTTGTAAGCGTTATGTTTTGTTTTCTCGTTTGCAGCTAAATAATTTATCCTGTTATTTGTACAAAGAAATAACTAATCTGTGTGATGGTTCAATAAACCTGAGTGAACTGAAACTCCGTAAAATGCGTCCAGCACTTGTGGGTATATGGGACTCTTGGTTCGAGAAAGGTTCGGGCTGAATACAACGGGCTTGATTCAGGCCTGACTTGACACTGGGGCCACATGCGTGCCGTAATATCGCCTTGTTATATAAGCATAGAGCATTTCATTTAATTAAAATTGGGTTCCTACTTGTACTTTCGTATGCAGGCTAAGTTCAAAACCCTGTTTTAGATATGCTTGCAACTCCTGTTTAATCGCTTGATGTACAGAGACATGTGTGGATGTAAACATAACGTTTATGCCATAATCTGCTCACATAACAAAATGAGAGCATTCTTGCCATATAGGGTTATTAACACTAATCGTTACAATTTCGGGAGATCAGGCAAAAAATATTTAAGGCAACGTTTGTGCCGAACAGTATTAGGGAAATACGAAATCCGTAGAGATGAGCTTAAAACTTTAGCGGTCTTGTATTTCCCTTACCACTAATTTTAGCCACATATGGTACAAAAGGCATTTGATGAATCATGTTTCTGTTTATTCGGGTACAATGGAACAATTTCATGGACTCTCATTCGTTTACAAATACGTAACAAAATAAAATATTTAACAGCAACATATTGTTCATGGCCATTAGGTATGAAGTTCAATAAGCTAGTGTGATGATATATTGCTCTCTGCATAGCTACGCTTTACTGCTCGGTTAATCTTAGAAGAACTTTCCACCAAACAGTGTTGGCGGATTAAAAAGTATCTCAGATAAATATCATGTTGATATTGTCAAGAACTATTCACTATTTCATGCGGTTGCCTGTATTGGCTGTATGACGTTTAAGAAGCAGTACACTGTTTTGTTTTTGGCTAAGGTTTTTGCACCCATAACATTACCAGAGACGAATCCCGATTAGGGTATTTGTCGTGGTTATGCTTCGTGTACTTTCCTTAAGGCAGTGAATCGCGCACCCGCATTCCACAGTCACGTGATTCTTTAGTTGTACCACATTTAATACACTTTTGCCTGTAGTGATTACTTTTCGTGTGGGCTATGTAAATTTACAATTATCCAAACTACGAATGCTTGTTTCGTTTAATCGTTATCCATTCTATTTTACTCTTTAAGCCAGGGGTGTCCAACCCGTGGCCCGCCGAAAGGTTTTGAGTGGCCCGCGTGGTATTTTTTGAAATGACTTATTGGCAACTTAATCGCCTACGTAATTTATAGCGAACTTTCGCTATAATTAATTAATTAAGTAATTTATAGCGATTCCGAAAAAATGACATTTATTGTTTGCTTTATTTCTTTGTTAATAGAGTAGTAATACACAACTGTTCAAGTTACTTTTGTTGCGTCACAATGCGCATTGTTACGCATCACAATTTCTACATTGTTACGTCACAATCTGACTCCTGCTTGAAGATTCAGTCAGTAATGTTTCTTGGTTCATTGAGATACATCTGGTATCAGAGACTCGCGCAAAACGCATTTAGCAGTAAAACATCTTCCGCACTCTGTAGTGATATAGATTATGCCAAACAGGAAACAAAAAGCAAGTAACGCTAACAGAACTTTCCAAGAAAGGTTGACATGTGACTTTAAATCCCCTGTAAGATCATTAATTTCTGACAGCCATATGAAAAAATCGTTGCGCATTGCTCCATCGTCCATCTCACCGAATATTGAGTTGAGTTGAGTTTATTTCGCCGGGCAAAATCGTAGCAGCACAGTTGCGCTAAAATATTCACCAGGCCGGAAATATTGCCAAACTTGTTGGAGAAAAACAGGGCCAAACTTCACATTGAAATGTCGACGTGTGGGAAAAACTTTGTTGACTTACCTATATCTTGGTGTGTTTATTGTTCTTATAACTGTAAACGAGGATAATACACATTTCTAAGATTAGAATTTTAGTGTGAGGATTTTAATTAGAAATTATAAGACAGCTATTTCGAAGATCCTAAATTAGCAGTAACACTCAAGTGGCCCGCGCAATCATTCGTAAACCGCATGTGGCCCTTTGGCCGAAAAGGTTGGACACCCCTGCTTTAAGCGAACAATACAAAGAAACTCAACAGTTTTCATGACTGTAAGTGGATCAGGCGGCCGGACCGTTTCGCCAAGTTCCTGCCCTCGGTACGTTGTTTTATGCGACAAGTGATGTCACAACACAGGGACGACATCTAGCGATAAAAACATACATTACAGATATGTCCAAATAGTTTAACAAAATCCCTTACGTTTGAGACGATGTAGCTTGTTGACACAAAAAATTGTAATCACCAAATCATCACGGTGCACGCATATTTGTTTAAGTATTATGATAATAACTTTTAGTCGTTGTTTCAAAATTATGCGTTTTGGTTCGGGGCTTATGTCACAAAAAACATTTTTGGCAATGTTTTCAACAAACGAAAGATGAGCCCCACAGAAGCTATCATGGCCATATTGCGACAATTGTTTGGTTAAGCACACTATGTTTTATATTTTCAGGAAAAGGTTGAAGTGCGACACGTTTTCTTCCCAAATCCTACTGGTTTTGTGATAAAAATTAAAGAAAAAACACTTTCCCTGCGCCGATGTTTTAAAGTGGCGTTTCTTTAAAAAAGATTAAGTTTGTGGACAAATGTTACGATTGCTGATGCCAAACCTTGTTTGTATAGTTGCGTTATTTTTATTGCACTTGAATAAAATCGGGCTCGATTTGGTCAGAGTATGAGCCCTAATTTTTCGACCAGTTTAAAAGGACATACATCTTTTTTTTGTTTATTATTCTAGGGCTATATCTAATTATAGAACAACATATGCATCTACAAAATACACGGTAAAACTCTGATTGACGTTTTTTGAGTGACAAACCAAGTAGATTTGGGACTGTGCAACTTTTGTTTATTTTGAACACTGTTAAATTACAGAGCATAGAACATTTTGATTTTAAAACGTTGAGACAAACAGATAACCTTAGCATGAAACATATGTAACATCATGATACATCCAACAGAAAACACAGCAGAAAAGTCAATAGCAAAACAGATTGTTTGTCTATTTTTTCGATGCATCAATTTCGGATGAGACTGTGGTTATCTTTGCGTCTTTTTCCCAAGCATTGATAATAACTCTGGGTCTTTCTGAATTTTCATCTTCCACAGCTTCGTCACCTTTGTAAGCTGATTCAAACAGAACCACTACATTTGTAGTTTGTGTGCTTGACAACAATTTAAAGGGGAACAACCTTGTGGCGTAATCAGGGAAAGAACATATCAAAGCGACCACGTTTAATATAAAGTTGCTATAGACAAGGTGCATAATAAACTCTTCTGTGATGAAGGATTTTAGATTTTGCCCAAATACAGCAACGACAATCATCATTAAATCTGACACAACGCACACGGCAGCAGTGCATGCTGAACGAACATAGACCGTGTTGACATCTGACAAATGTGAAAAGTATTTGCAAAAAGGTAAAAGCAGGAGTGACAACAATATCAGTTGTGAAATTGAGAAACCTATTGTGCTGATCACAAAAAGTAGCACCGATGTGGGGCTACTTCCACATTCGGTGGTTTTTACCGGTTTAATTAAATTTAATAAAATGCTCAAACTTGACAAAATAGTAAACGTTGAAATCCCGACAATCACTGTCAAACTCAACTTTTGAGCAATCCTCGTCCATATTGCTGTAGTGTGGACGGAGTTGTAAACTGAATGTTGTCGAATCCACAAAGACAAGTAGACAAAGAAACGTGAAAGTTCAACGCATAGGCGAAGTGGCATTGTAAACCATCTGCAAACTGCTACAGTAATGAAAAATCGAGTAGATTCAACAACCCTTGGTACCGCGTACAAGAGCAGCATAAAGCAAGATAACGTGCACAATCTGTTGTTCAGCTTTAATCCTTGTTGATTTGATGTAAACTGGTAAACTGCCGATGCTAACGTCAAGTACAAAATGGTCAGAATCAAAAATCCAAGCAAACTCCATTCTGCAGCTAACATTGCAGGACTTGGCACAGTTGTGTTTTCCACACTAAATGATGTGTTGTTTGTCATGTTTTTATGTAAAGACAAGCAGTTTTACAAATTTTAACTGGAACAAAACTGTAAAATGTTTGAGTAACTGCACGAAACCTATCCGTTACTTAATGTTTAAATCACATAATTACAAAGTACTGTCTGCAAATTTGCAATTTGAATAGACCTACGTTTTTGTAATCATTTTGTTAAAATAAATTATTTTATACTTTAAGGAAAGACAATTGTTATAATTTGCGAAATTTTGCAATTTTGTCACATTTTTAAACCCTTTTCCAAACTGCGGCAAGTCGTATAAAATATTCTGCTTGCGTTAATTGTCATGAATCTACAAATTCCTGTTTACTCTTATTTCAGAACTGTTTTTACCTGAAATTGTCAAACCAACTCCATTGAGAGTAAACTGTTTACTGCATTTAAAAGCTCAGAGAAGTAATACATTATTGACCACGTTTTGATGATTTAGAAAACTACATCTGGGACATCCGCATTTGTTGAATCACATTTCAGTTCATTCAGGTTGATTAAATAATTTAATGGACTCGTTTGTTCGTTTGTAGATCACTAACAAAATAAAATATTCAAACGAAAAATGACAACATATTGTATGGAAACGCCAGCATGTGGCCATTAGGTTTAAAATTTACTAGAATAGCTGATGGGATTATATTGTTGCTCTCCACACAGGTAATGGCTTACTGCAAGGTTAATATTAGGATAATTCCCCACTAAAAATCAACAGTTGTGGACCCAACTTTGATTTTACTGTTGGAATATTTTTATAGACATGTGGAAATTTTCAAGTTCAATAATAAATGGTACAATCGACAAATCGAGGTTTCCACAAGTTAGTTGTAATTAGTAGAAATATAATTATAAAGTTGTACGCATGTTTGTCCGTATTACCCCGTCAAATGCAGTTGCGCAGATTTAGTACGCAGTTTTAAGATTAATTTGTTATTTGCCTCCGATGTTCCAAACAGTATGTTGTGTTTCGTCCAGAGTTGCAAGCGGGCCCGAAATCTGAGCCCGAACCCGGCCCGAACCCGGCCCGAACCCGAAAGTATAAGCCCGAAGCCCGGCCCGAACCCGAAACGTTTTTGAGAAGCCCGTTTAGGCCCGAAATTTTGATTGTCAGGCCTATCCACGAAAGCCTTGCAACAAAGGATGAGAAAGAAAAACAGAGAATAGATAACAAACACAATGTGGACGTAAAGTCAGGCCCGTTTTGAGCCCGTTTTCTGACAAATACCTAAGCCCGAACCCTGCCTGAACCCGGTCTGAACCCGAACCCGGCCCGAAAAGCCCGGCCCGACTTGCAACTCTGGTTTCGTCACTTGTTGCTAAATAATTGATTTAGAATGTAGATAGTAGAATGGTTAACGCAACCTCCACATGTTTGCAAAGATGTGGGTTTTCCTGTCTCGTCCGCTGTCGGGCATTCCAAAGATAGAAAAAAAACAAGAACACAAAAAACTTATGTCTTTGTTCTGAGAAAACAAGTAATCTATAGAATTTATAAAATCAAACATCTAATTTGCCCACATGCAGTTCACAAATCGTTTTTACTTGCCCAAATAATACGTATGCCTTGATAATCCTAAATATAACCTACGAGTATTTTTCTGTTGTTTTGCTTTGGTTTTAGGTAAATGCTTTGCTAAACAATATCATTTAGTCAAAAACCAGTTCTGGCAATTACAGCTCTGGACCGAAAACTTGTGCAGTTGCGTATCATTTCCGGATTGGCCCTTATTTGCATAAAAAATCGATAAACAAAAGCTTACATCAATTTCTGTAGCAATTTTTTATGCTGTCCATCGATTGTAATCATCTTGAACTGTTTGAAACCTGGACTCCCGCCCGAATGCTGTCGCATTTTTGCAGATTTTCCGAGAATCTGTCGGGATGTTTGCATCGGACAAACAGCAGCGGAGTTTACACCATTTATCTACAACATCGGCAAACCACTTGAAGTGTATTGTGACGACTGGACAGGAAAATTTTGATTGGGTAGGCAACTGAGGATTATATGTATGTTTATTAGTTTTCGTATGAGACAAAAATATACAACAGGTCATGGTGATTCCGTCTTCAATTTTCATTTTTTACAGTCGTTACATGTAAAGATAGTGTCAAACCCTTTAAGCAAAGACTTGGCCTAAGAAAAGCTAGATATATTTCCATACATTGGCACATTTCTTTATGTTAATGTAACCGAAATCAGTTAGGGGATCCAAAATTGTACCAAGTAGCTTGGGGGAAGTCAATGAGCTGGTTAACTTTTATTGAATAAAGAACGCTTATAAATAACAGGTTCCCTGCAGTGAAGACTTACCGGTAAAGCCAGAGGTGAACTGATGACACCGATCAAGGCCTCAAGTAAAACAAGTTTAATAAAATATTAAAATACAAAAACGTTCGCGACCTTCACAGTTCAAATACGATACAATATGCAACACAAATGACACAACACCAACACGTTTTCAACCACACTTCGAACACTACCAACGCCACGAGGCCCAGGCGAGAACTGCCTCAAATCCAAAAGAAAGCATGGTAGTCCAAAATTCGCATGATCTTGCGCCGTACGTCGACGTCTAAATCATTGGTGTACAATAAAACAAAAAAATAACAATGTGTGTATGCGCTCATTACATTAATCACATCAGTTTTAGCTACACGGTAAATGTAAATACATGTAGAGATGTCGAATAAGTTGGATTTACAAAGTGTCGTTTTTTTGTTTTTTAAACTTTATCAAAAGTCATGTAAATCAGGATTGTTTTCTGTTAATTTCTGGTGATTGATGCTTATTCGATAAACTGAAAGAGAAAAAAATCGTCTAAAAATTGTTACAAGCTGTTTATATTAATGCATGTACAGGTGATTATTTTTGAGCACTTGTATTGGTAACCAATTAAACATTAAGAGTCATCAAATTGAGATTTCTGTTCAAACGTGTCATATTCATTTGTCCTTAGTCGATTCATAACAACACTGTTTTCATTACAACTACTTTTCATTACATAGTGGTGTAAATTGCGAAAGATGGTCTGTTGCGCATATTGTGATCAACAAATCTGTTCGGAACTCACAATTTGCAGGAAAGATTATTGTTAAAGTTTATTATTCAATTACCAAAGAAGTAATCTATGTTTGTATTTTATTGCTACAACCTTGTTTGTGCAAAGTTGTACACAGAGCGGAGTTTCAAATACTCTGTTTACGACAAGGTTTCTCGTCAAGGTCATTTGGTTTATGGGTTTGTTAAACTGGTTTTGTCTGCCACAACAGGCTCAGTAAAAGTTGAGTTGTCTACGGCGGATACAAGATTTGGAGGTAGTTGTTCTCGAACCGGTAACTCAGATGCTTACCAGCCTTTAGAACAGGGGCGGGCAACTTCTCCAGTCGGCGGGCCTGATATAGGAAAATGAAGTACTTGGCGGGCCGGATTCCTGAATCGACTCATTAATCGCGTATTTATCCAACGATTTAAAACGGATTTTTGACCACTTAAACCAAATACATTCAAGAACATCACAAACACAATACAGTCCAAACAATCTAACTGATATAACATAAAATTATTCACCACAGCAAATTTAATGCATACACTACAGACTTAGATACTGCCGAAACACTAACTAGGCTACACGTGTGGAAACAAAAGAAACCGTGAAAGCAGGCCACACACATGGTTGGCAGTTATGTCATAACAATGGACGTATGGTGCAATGGTAACAACGGCGCGAAAATTTTTGCTATTGGGGAGCGTCACTGTCCGTTATAACTATAATTTGACGCAGTAGGCAAGAAGTGGGGGATTGCGGCAGACTGTGGCCGCGGACCACATTATCATGTAAGACCTGAAACTGTCTGCGGGCCGCTCAAAATCCCGTCGCGGGCCGGATCCGGCCCGCGGGCCGTATGTTGCCCGCCCCTGCTTTAGAACGACAAAGATTCTCTCGCACAAAAGAGTTTCCATTTGTAGTAAGTTTTTCTTTTACTTTTACGTGCATGTTTTTATGTGTTTTTATTTTTTTTTACTTTTATGTGTTAGCGGTTTGCCTCATGTATCAAGTGAGAATTTACAGAGCAGTACACTTTTCAGGGGAATTGCGTGATGCAAAAAAACGTTCGAAATGCGAACGGTACATAAACTATATTTTTTAGTCATAATACGATACTTAGTATACTATTTCACATCAACATTATTTATTGACTTTTCCAGAAACTCGAAAGGATTGGGGACTGAAATCGGCATTGCAAGTGGTCTTATGTGTTTTTGCTCTTTATTTCTGATCACCATTGCCCTGTTTCTCATATACAGCACGGTAAACGAAATACTACGCATAACTTTGTCAAACTGTAAAAAATATTGAATATTGTCGTAGAAATCTGATGACCGAGCTTCGTCACACGTCAAACTTGAGTCAAGAAAAACGAGCTCCAGTTCATCTTCAACAAGTCGGATTGAATGTGCAAGCCCAAGCCCAAGTGGAATTCAAACTGCATCTACAGCCTCAAGTCTTGGCATGGTGACAACCCCATCAAGTGCTGAGTCCAGCCCTTGCAACAATTCAAGTAAGTTTTATTATTTTTACTCCAGTTTTCCCGGAAAGACTCCTTCGATGGACCTGGGTTACGATATGTGATTTATATATGAGTGTGCCGTGATCGCTGATCTGCATTACCGCTTCAGGGATGATCCCGTACGTGTGTATGTTGACCTTAGCTGAAACATCACGAAGTTGTTTCAGGGTTAATACAACAATTTCGGTTTAGACATTTTGTTTTTGATTTTGCTAATTGTTTTAATCCATTACCTCACTGATATGCAATCAAACAAATGTTTTTTTTTACAAAAAAACTTTATGGATCTAGATCTGTTTGTTGAAGCAACATTGCGTGAGAGGTGCATTTGTGTTGTAGCTTACTTGTCCACCGTTTTACCATTAAAGTCAATACACCTCCACTTTAAGTGGTATCTAATTAACGTTTTGTATGTTAATACTTGTATAACTTAAAGAAACACGGAGAATGTTTACAATCTGCAAAGTTGTCTTTCGTGTTCTCGTTCTTATCATGCTCGCTTCTATCATGACGATTCAACTTGTGATATACACTCACTTGGTAAGTAAAGTGTCACATTCGACTTGTGTTTAAACATTAATTACACCTCTTTGTAGACTGCAAGTCGAGTTCAAAACCATGGAACTCCCGCATCTACTACTCAAAATCAAGGTCAGAGTAGATTTTTGTTGCAACTCTATATGGAGGGCTTGATTTTATTTGATGAATATGCCGTGCATCGATTGTAATTTACCGAAACAGTTTTCTGAATCATTCTTTAGGATTACCTTTACCTTTTTGGTTTTGCGGTTTTTAGTCACCACCTTTGACATCAACTTATGTGCAAACAACACTAATATCCAGCAACCGAATTACACACAGTCAGTACACACCGTTGGATCATGCAATTGTTCCTTTGCAGGTATAGCAAACATCTTGTAAATTTTACCAAAAAAGCTCGAACGTTGCTACATTTTTTTTGCAGAATTTCCTAAAAGCTGTCGGAACGTTCGAGAACGGACAAGTATGAATGGAATTTTTACCATTTACCCATTTCTCTATGACATCGGCAAACCCGTTGAAGTGTATTGTGACCAGTCCATTGACGGCGGAAACTGGATGGTAAAAAGATGAAAATGCACAGATTTTGGTATCATAGGTTTTTCACAGTGTATTACTATTTTTAAGGTCATACAAAGACGTATTGACAGGTCTGTCAATTTCGAGCAGAGTTGGGCATTCTACAAAAATGGCTTTGGCGTTTTGTCAGGAAACTATTGGATGGGTGTAACAGAAGAAACCTTAATTTACAGCTCAGCACAAAAACATGTTTCTTTGAGTTTTGGTACAAGTTTTATCGTTTTATTTTTCAGGACTTGAAAATCTCCACAGTCTTACTTTTTTTACAAACTACGAACTTCGCATTGATATGACTGATTATGACAACGTGCAAGTTTACGCTAAGTACAGGTCAGTTGAGGGCAGGGCTAATATTGTGGAGGTTTAAGGTAAAACTTGGTTCCAAGATCTGATTTTAGAAAGGGCTTATTGAGTTTTTTTTTTTTTTCAGACACTTTAGCATTGGCGGAGAAGAGTCCAATTACAAGCTGAACATAAGTGGTTATAGTGGAACCGCAGGTGAGTCGGTGTCTGCCTTATACAAATGCAAGTTTTCACTAAGAATTTTGCAGGTAATGCTCTTGCATATCACAATGGAAAACCATTTTCAGCAAAAGATAGGGACAATGATGATCTTAGTCAGAACTGTGCCTCAGCCAATAAGGGCGGATGGTGGCACGGAAATGGGGGATACTGTTATGAATCTAACTTGAATGGAGTATACCTAAATACGCCGGACAACCACTGGATAGGAATAAATTGGGAGACTTACCGATCAAAGCATTCATTGCGGAGAACAGAAATGAAAATCCGCAGAGTTCTGTAATAAATATCTGAGTGAAAAATGCTTTGTGGATCAAAACTCCTGTTGTTGCATCACCATTGTACATATGTTATGTTTTGTGCTGATAATTATCAAAGATTATAATCTTTACTTCATTTGGATAACTTAATGTTGTACACCATGATCGCTATCTATTACTATAGGTATTATTAGTGTAACAACCTTGGCAATGGTATGGACTTTTGCCTGTCCACAAACATCTTTGTACATTTTCGACCAGTAAGCACGTGTTCAAAATCTGTGATAACGTTTCTTGGCTGCTATGTGAAACGTCAACGAATCTTTAACGTGGTCAGTTGTATTTTTTGAGTTTTACAGTTGATTACCAATATGGTTGAGTGATATGATGCTGCAAATTTACAGCACTTTCAGTCTACCGATAGCTTGTAATGTTAGTGTAACTTTAGGCCTATAATAGTTAGGCAATCAACTGTCAATTGTTTTTCCTCTTTGTCGTTATTAAAGTATCGTCACCCTTATTGTTCGTTATTTTGGTTTGGGTGCTTAGCAGTTCCTGAGCACAAAAAATAGACGTTTAGGATTTAAAGTTTAGTTTAAACAGTCGAAATGTTCTCGATAACGATGATTGCTTTCAAAACACACCCTTTAAAGTTTACAAAGAGTAGCGATTCACTTCAACGTCTAAATACAAATCTATTCGATCCTTTATAATTGAAACAAATTAGTGAATGTTGGAAGTTAATAAATCATCGTAGAAGCAAAACGATTTCGAACGACAGCATCAATCTAAACTCATGTACAAACTGCAATCATATTTACAGATATCAGCAGAAATTATTTGTCGAGTTTAATGCGCTGCATTAGTAAACGTTAACCAAACATTTTTTGAAATAAATATCGCTGCGTGCATATACAAACATTGTCACACAAATGACCAGTCTGAACAAATAATTCAGGCTACTCTTGTTTCATATTTGTGGCAACGGAATATAGTGCAGCATACATTTTGTAATGTGATTTCTAATAACCAAAGTGGTTGCGTTTGAACCACAATGTTCCAAATGCAAGAAAAACACTAACACGTATGAAAGGTGGAAACGAGGCGTACTGACATATCCCACTCAAGTGAATCATATAAACAGTGATAATGCAGGTGGGACTAAAATGCGAATCTTTGAATTTGAGACTCTTTCAACAAGCAGAAACCCCAAGCTTATTCATGCTAAAGTTTGTAGTTCTCTTAAACTACTTGGTGGCACGGTGGAGGAACTTTTTGCTATACTTCAAGCCTAAACGGCCTTAACCAAACATGGCGTCCGAGAGTCTTTAGTGGAGTCGAAATGAAAATGTCCAATTATGGAAATTTATGATTATGATTTTATTTCCCCTTGTGAAAGAAAACATACCGCCACAATAACAGCACAAAAACAATCACAAAGTCGGAAATAGTTTTACAGTGTTACCAGTCGAGTGCTTGGCATAAATTCCAGTCTGTAAATCGAACTGGAACTATGTGCACATAAAACTCGTTTGCGAGGTTCGAACCCACAACCCTCCAAATACCAACCAAATCATTTTTAATTGAACGTGTACCAACAACACTTGCAGTGTCGATGGAACAATTTCTGTAACAATTTGTAAACCTAGAACTATTTCTGGTCGAAAATTTGTTAAAACTTGCATCTGTTTTATTCAGAGAACTGATAGAAGTATACAGTAAATTCCTGCTATTCGTACTGACACAATCCTAACCTTAGGTCACTCTGATGCCCCAAACGGTCAATTATCGGTTACAAAATATGTTATTTTAAATCAAAAGCTTTTTATCTTCGAATTTTAACAAAAACGAACACTTGTCATGAGTTTTTTACAGATTTGCCGGAAAACAACATACTTAAGCTAAACACCCCACAACTTTAAGTGGTAACAAAAGTGAAAGTTGACAAAGGATTAATTTCGTACCCTATTACAACGTTTCAATATTTCTGCAGTTTGGAGCCTATGATCACTACGGCTGTTCTCATCCATAGTGTCCTGGCGTCAGGTTTGTCATTCTTCATTCTCTTACTAATATTTTACTTCTATGTTATGTTAAGCTGGTAACTACAAACAAAGAGTAAGTTAGAAAAAAATTGCGATTGAAAGTCTTCTTAAACATAGTTGCAACCGCAATGAAACATTCTATATTTTGCCTTATGCAATCCTTTCGGGGTCTTTCATGTTCAGAGTGAACGAATCAGCAGATCTTTGTCAGTTTTGCTATGGATCTACTGACACATTATCATACAAAAGTGATTGATGTGAAAATCATAGTGTCAAATTTTGCAATGTTAAACAACGAAAGGTTTATATTCTTAGCTTGGCAAACACTGCAAGATCACGTGTTTTTGAACAGATCCGTGTCCGAAATCAAGGAAAACTTCGTAAACGATCTACATTCGACTATTCTAATTTTTACGCAAGTGGTTAACAAAAGCAGTATTGTGTCAAGCCTTGACGTTCGCAAAGCAGCAGCGGAGTTTTCATTATTTATCCATTTATCTACAACATCGGCAAACCACTTGAAGTGTATTGTGACGAATTGACAGAAAAATTTTGGTTGGGTAGGCAACTGAGGATGATTTGTATATTTATTAGTTTTCATATGAGACAAAACTATACAGTAGGTCATAGTGATCCGGTCTTCAACCTTCACTTCTTTACAGTCGTTACTTTTAAAGATAGTGTCAAACTCTTTAAGCAAAGACTTAGCCTAAGAAAGGCCGAATGTATGTCCATACATTGCCACATTTCTTTATGTTAGTGTAACTTTTATTGACTGATTAACGCGGAACCACCGCCTCTAACTTGGTAAATAACAGGTTCCCTGCAGTGACGGCTTACCGCTGAAGTTAGAGGTGAACTGATCACATCTATCAGGGCTTCAAGTAAAACAAGATAAATAAAATATAAAAAGACAAGAACGTTCGCGACCTCCACAGTTCAAATACGATACAACACAATGGAACACAACACCAACGCGTTTTCAACCACACTACGAAAACTCCAAACGTCACGAGGCCCAAACGAGAACTGCCTTAAATCTAGAACGAAGCATGACAGTCCAAAATTCGCATGATCTTGCGCCGCACGTGGCAAGCAACTGAAGCGATACGTTTGAGAGTGTCGTTACAAAAACAAGGCGAAACACAAGTACAAACAAAAATAGCGGTAAATATAGACAAACGCGCGTGTAATAACAATTTAAATATATAGTAAAAACAATGTAAATATGAACAAGGAGTGTGTGGGTAGTCAATAAAAGCATATGTGAAAATAAAAGAAACAAACCGTAGAAAGTATGAAATATTTTAGTTACAATAAGACCAAATGGATTTGGTCCATAAAAAAGCGGAAACATATTAAAAAGAAAACTAACTAGAAAACAATGCTCATTAATTAGCTGACAAATTCAGCACACACTTAAATCAGTCTGTATATTTCTTATGCGAAACACTTTGGAAATCGATTTCGCCCAAATATATGGCATCGTCAGTCCTAAACAGGAAACAAATAAATCACGATGTAAAAAGATAAAAATGTAAAAGAATAAAAACGGATACAGGTATGTTGCAGTTAAACCACACAAGACCCTGCTGCAACGGCTACAACACCACAACTGATTTGAGACTGAGAGTTTTTGCGGGGAAAAAACACGATGAGATAAGAACGTTATCACGGGACACGTAAAAGGACACAATGAAAACAAAACATTCGAACAGTGCCTAAAGCAGACTACTTAAACTGTGGTAAAATCGTCTTGGCAATATTTATCGTGGCATCAAGTTTACCAAACCATTTGTCCTCGCAAATATCCAACAAATGCATTTCGGGTTGCTCCAAGAAGGTTACTCGAAAGCATTGTTCGATTGCGGGTTTTTCTTTAAAACCGTCGAGTGGTTGGAGCTGTAATGGTGGAGCATAGCCGCCCTGTCGTTGGAAACCGAAAGGTCGCATGCATTCCAGGTTGACCTGTGTGCATTCCAACGTGTGGAAAACTTGTTCTTTGTTTGGCCCACGTAGTTTTGTTGGCATAGAATACAAGTAGCAACGTAAATACCGTAATTCCGACAGTTTAGGTTCTGCCGCAGTTTGAACACTTTGTTGTTAGTTTTGAATATCTGCGTCGGAAACACCATGGAACTATGGTCTTTATAATTTCCGCATAGAGCGCAAGCTCCACATGGCTTTGAAGAACCATCCCCTGTGTTCACATGGGCGAGAGAAATTCGCCGGTGGCTTGTCAGGAACCCGCCAAGGGTTAGGGGTCGTTTGTACACCACTTTAGCCTCCGGCTTTAGTTCTTTTTCGGTCTTTATCAAGTGGGGAAAGGCTGTAGCCCAAGCCACGCTTTGTGGGCTGTTCTCGGGGCAAACACGTTCCAGCGTTCGTTCGGTCCATTTAGCGGCTAGATTAATTACATCATTCGTCATGGATTTGGGAAAGTCAGACTTAAGACACTTTTGTTGTATTTTACCCAAAGCGGGTAAAACACTTTTCCTGGTAGCGGCAGACGTAACCAGCCTTTATTCCAACCTTGACCGCAATCTGGTTGAACAAGCTTTAGTTCATTGCTTGCAACACCACTCTAGCTTTAATGCTTCAATCCGCAAAACCTTGACTAATCTCATCATGTTTACGATCGAAAGTATTGTCACTCAGTACCAAGACGGTTTCTACAAACAACTGAAAGGAATCGTCACTGGGGATAACCACTCAGTCTCAATTGCGAATATTGCAGTTCACTATATCATCAAAGACCAGGAGCGTTTAGTGCTTTCTCGAACTGCTCTATTCAAGAGATTTATAGACGATATAATTTGGTTATCGTTTGGGAAAAGAAGTACGGACTGCGTAAAATCGCACCTATTGCGAACTTTTGAATCAAAAGGTCTTTTATTGACTTTTCGCAGTTTGGACACTACATGCGCAGGTACAAAATTAGAATTCCTTGACGTACAACATGTGGCCAGTAATGCAAGACCAGGTTTTTATACT